>NW_022154769.1:0-80991 GCF_001633185.2 Quercus lobata
TCCTCTTCGTAGGAGAAAGACTCGCTTGGTGGAGTTCTTGACCTTTTCCTGTAACTAGCATCCTTTTCATCATTGGAGGAGACGTCAGAACTGGAAGGGGTTCGTTTCCATTATGCATGGCCCAGCTTCTTCTTTAAATTGTTAATCTCCCTTTGCATGGCTTTTTCGTTCTGCTCTTGAGAGACATGACTCCCAACTCGAGAATGACTTTTGCCAGTATGTATGGTGTGTGTGCTACCTTCTCGATCTTACTTGCGTTCAAGGTTAAGGAAGTCATCCAATCGCTTGGAACCTATGGATTCTTCTTGATGGGGACTTGATCCTACCATAGTTAAACTTTGTACTCACTATCACACAAGTTCTCCTCACAGACGACGCCAATTGTAAGGACTCATTTCATAGCCCAAGCCTAAGTTGTAGGATCTTGGTCTAGTGAACCCAGTACAATGAATTTGTAGAGAGTGGGTCAAAAAACTAGGCCTTAGTGAGTTGGACAACGGCAAATATGGAATTAAATGACAATCAAACACCAATAAGAGATCCTGATATCAATAGACTTATAGTCCGAAGAGGTCACACTTTTATAAGTTGATCACAATTGGGTACAAATACAATTTAGATTGCTACAGTACTTTCTCTGATGAAATTTTCGATCTTTTTCTCATGGAGGGTCTCTCACATTATATAGCTCCCCTTAGACCATCTTGATCCTACACTTATTGATCATCTGAGCCCTTACTTGAGTACCTGTCCCATTAGACACCTTTTTTTGGTTTTCTGTGAGTTGTGGTAGCCAAGGTAGCATTGTTCAGTGGTCTTCTCCACATAAATGCAGCCAGAAAAGTAGCTGCAGTGCAATGAATGCGGTGGTAGCAGCTTTCCCTTAGATATTTTTTGATTTCCTTCCTTCTCATATGTTTATGAGGCACGTCCCTATCATTAGAGCTTCTTGGAGGGTCACTCTAATTGTGAGAATACGTACTTGAGCTGCATTCACCATATCTGAGGAGGAGTTCCTCCTCGGACCACCTTCCATTCGTTCCTTACTCATGAGACTTTAAATTGGAACTCCTAGTAACTATTTGTCCCTTCTTAGACCATTCGATGTCCTCGGACCAAGCCTAAGGCCCAATATATGATTCTGGACCCTTATCCCTACAAATATTTTAATGAAGGGGTTAATTGTTTAGATAATAAAATCTTGGGATGTAATATTAATATAGCCTAGAGTGCAATTATATTTCTATAGTGGAACTTATTATATAATTAATGGTAACTTTGGGCTTGTCAAGAGTTGACAAAAAAGCCTAACGCCCATTGGAGCTAGAGCCTTATTTGTCCCTTTAGTCCCATCCCAAGCCCTACACTAAAGCCCAATTGGGTTGGCCCAAAATTCTAACCCAATTAGATAATCAATTGTTTATTTAATAAGAGTTATTAAATAAAGTAACTACCAAGATAGTTAAAATATACGTGTGATTAAAAGAGAAGAAAACATTTGTTTTTCTTCACACTATTTCTTGAACAAGTGTGTACAGAACTAATTGAGAGACCACATATCTTGGGCATATATGGAATTGAGGTGAAGATTAAAGGTCTTCCCAAGTTCAATCTTATTTTGTTTTGAATTTCACTACATCAAGGTACGCCTTCCTATTCTTTGTTTCTAAAATTTAGATGTTCTATGTTATCTCACATGAATGATTCAATTCCATTCCCTCTATGTTACTCCCAAACAAAATTATTTACATTCCTTTATTTTAAAACATCCAATTAAGGTTACTTAATTCCATTCCTTTCCCTTGCTTAAATACATTCCATTCCATTCCATTTCCTTATGATCATTCCATTCCATTCCATTTAATTCCCTTATAAACTCCTAAACAAAGCCTAGAAGTTAGCACACACGAGTTGGTTTTAGGTTTTATCCCCAAAAAATCGAATCTGATGGGTATTGACCTGAACAATACATATTGGAGTCCAATTTTTAATCTACGCCAATCAGCACTTCTCAACTGCCAATTGGCACTATTGAAGTGCCGATTGGCACTCCTGATTACCTCGTCCAGTTTCATCTTGCACGTTTTGGACTCTTTTTTGGGCATTTTTTGAGCCAGGAATTGTACTTGGATGTGTTTTGGACTTGTATACCTAATAAAATCCATCTTAACTTGATAATTAAATCTTTAAAATAATTATCTCAAGGATAATTACCCTAAACACTTAGTTTTAAATCCAATTTGAACATTATCAGATTATTCATTTTATTCCAATGCAACCAAACTTGTTTTAATCAAAATCAACAACCAATCACTGAATTTATTTAATTAATTTCAATTGTCAACCAATAAAAATTAATTTCAATTAATTATGCGTTATCAGTTTCACCCAAATGAATGTATGTAGACCGTTAAAACTTGATCTCGTCATATCTTTCAATCTGACGGTACAATTTGGGAATTGGGCATATCGTCGCGATCGTAAGAATCTGAAGATCATTTTTATGATGTGTGATGAATGACTTGATGCATGCAATGCAATCATGATTTTTGGGTACTTAGAATGATTATTTTGGTCATCACCCAAGATAAAATTAAGGGTGCAAAATTGAGTGTCTACAGAATGCCCCTCATTGACAAAGCTTCCAAAGTGAATGTCAATGTAAAATAAAGACACTAATTTTAGCAACCATGATTTAATCGAGGTTGATATTTCAAATATTTCCCAACCTTAGAACCTAGAACCTTGGGACATGGTACTAGTTTTTTATCGTCTTACATAAATAAATATTGACATCTAGTCTACTTGTTGAATGAAGAACCTTGCATAAAAGGCTTGAATGCTGATAAACTGATTTGTGATTCTGATGATATTGAGCCAGTATGTAAGTTCGAATAATGATGGTGGCTGATACGTAAGTCCAAATAATAGGGCCTGATACGTATGTCCAAATAATGAGGGTCGGTACCATGGAAGTCAATTCCTTACCGTATCGGTCGATACGGCCGGTATATACCATACCAACTAGTAAACTGGTACATATAACCTCCTTGGTTTGTACCGGAAAAAAAATCGGCCGTACCGGTGAAATCCAGCTATTTCGGCTGGTAAATGGATACCAGGCCAAAACACGAAATGCTTTCTTCTTCTTTTTTTTTTTTTTTTTTTTCTTTGGTAATTTTGGTAGTTTTTTAAGGGTAGGATGGTGCAAATGTGAGTAAGCTAAGAAAACCCAGCAAAAAGAAAGAGAAAAATGAAAGAAAAATGCACAATAGCTTTGCAAAATGAAGTTAGAATCACCTCATGCACTCGCCGTCTCTTTTTCACTGAAGCCAACGGCCTCTCACTGAATCTTTAGTGGTGATGGGCGGTGACACAAGCAGCAATATGAAATCAGAACCAAAACTGTAAAACTGAGAGAAACGAGACAAAACTTAAAGCTCAAAAGACAAAGCTATGAAGAGAGAGCTAAAATCGTTTGAAATTTGAAAGTGGAGAAGAAATTGTAAAAGAGTATATCAATAGTTTTCTTATTGAAAGATGTGAATACCAGTGACTGTAAGAGAGAGAAACGTGTGGAGAGGAAAGAGTAAAAAATGCAACAGTACCAATAAGTGAAAAGATAAGAAAACAGGTGATGTATTTTATTGTTTCTTGATTCTTTCATTTGAAGCCATAGTTTTTATATTATTTAATTTTTTTCACCTTTGACAAAAAAGAAAATATATCCTCACTAACAACTTCCCTACCCAGACATGTCAGTGACGTCACCATAGCTTCATTTTGTACTTTTTTTTTTCTTATCTACTACTTATAACTTATAAGCTTAATTAGTATATTAGTAATTACAAAAAAAAAATATACTATTAAAAAATTATTAAAAGGATACTAAATTTATTTATTTTAAATGTTATGATTATATATATATATATATATATATATATATATTATTTTGCGGTAAACCCGAAACGGTATACTGGTATTGACTGGTACCCGAAATATATCGTACCACTAGCTAAATTGGTACAGCATCCAGTACGGTATTGACTCCCATGGTCGTTACATAAGTCTGAAAGATGAGGGGTTGGAATGTAAGTCCGAATGATGGGGGGTCGGTATATGTTGGAAAAAATGGCTAAATAAACAAGTTTTGATTCAATAATACAAACCCTAAAAATTAGCAATGAAAAAATAAATAGATAGAGTTAGAAAGATCTCACAAACTATAGAATCACGCAAATGCGTTGTCTTTAAAGGTTGATTCGTGCCACCCGGAGTAGAACTCGGTGTGAATGGCTCTCTTGGCCGAACAACCCCCCAAGATTAGACTATAGTAATTTCTTCAAGTTGATCACACGCTCAAGCAAGAAGAACTAGGAACAACCTTACTCTTGCCTTTCCTTTCTTTAAAAATTGAAGCTGAAATTTTGTGCAACAAAATAGAGCAAAACAGGGGAGATACGGCTGGAGAAGAGGAAGAAGAAAATGTTGAATGAATAGTGTGTGTTGTAGGGTTTTATATATGCCAACATGTAAGACAAGTGGGCTGACTAGAGGACTATGCAGATTGATGCCCAACGGATTGAACATTAAATGCCCCAACGGGCAGAACCAAAAAGGGCTGAAAGGAAAAGAAAGGAAATAGAATGAGGCCCAAGAATGATGTAACAAACCCAAACCCAAGCCCAAGCCAACACCTAGCCCATTGTGATCCAACTTACCACCTAAGATGTGCAAAGCCTTATAAACTCATAACAAGATTCATTCCTAACCAATGTGGGACACAAACATACATTAAGTGTTTGAAACACACGCATACTCCAACAATCCCCCACATGTTACAAACACTAAACTAGGAAAGGCAATAAACTCAAGAAGGCATGCATCAATATGGTACTCTAAGGTTTTAACCATACTTAGGGTAAATAAGTAGGAACTACTAGACAATGGTAGAGTTGGACTCTTTTAACCAAGCTATTAGATAACCAAACTTACCACCCACATACCTTTCTTTACCAAGGTTGTTCCATAAGCGGGTTGGCGCCTTATACAAGCCATGCGCCATTGGGTTTCATGAGAGCTCTAGAGACCTACCCAAGTCTCATAGGAAGCGGCACAACTTCCACTCCCACATAGGTGGCATCCATCAAGAGTGTGTGTAGTACACTCCATCCCAACAGGTAGGAACTATGGATCCATTAAGAGCTAGAGCTCATCCTCCAACAATCTGCAACTTATCTCTGTCTCACACCATAGGGATGGACTCATCACTAATTTCCTCAATGAGATAGCGGAATATATAATAACTGACAGTGCCCATATAGACCATAAATGACCTTTACCCATTTAACCCCTTGCGTGGAATCACCCATCATAGAGGTTGGGCATTGGCCATAGTGTCACAATTTGGGTATCAGTCCTATCCCCTCGGTGTCTCACTCACCAGCCTTCTTGCTAGTGGCTTGGTCAAAGGATCAGCCAAATTCCTTTCTGACCTCACAAAGTCCAAGGACATTACACCATTATCAACGAGCTGCCTCACAATATTGTGCCTCCATCGGATATGTCGACTTTTCCCATTATAGATTTTGTTCTTAGCACGTGCTATGGCAGCCTAGCAATCACAATGCATGCAAATAGAGGCAATAGAGTTAGTATACAATGGTATATCAATTAACAAACTCCTAAGCCACTCAGCTTCGGACCCAGCCTTTTCTAAGGCTACTAACTCTGATTCCATGGTGGAACTCGCTATGCAAGTCTGCTTGGATGATTTCCAAGAGACGGCCCCTCCAGCTAGTGTGAACACATATCCACTAGTGGGCTGTACCTCATCTGTATCAGAGATCCAATTAGCATCACAATATCCTTCTAAAATAGCAGGATAACCACAATATGACAAACCATAATCAAAAGTACCCTTTAAATATCTCAACAATCTAGATATTGCATCCCAATGTTCAATACTAGGATTATGAGTATATCTACTCAATCTACCAACAGCATATGCAATATCAGGGCGAGTATAGTTTGTCAAAAACATTAAACTACCAATGATTTGTGCATATTTATCTTGTGAAATACTATCACCACGATTTTTAACCAAGTGCACCTTTGAGTCAAAAGGAGTAGACATAGGTGACATATCAAAGTATTCAAATTTTTTAAGAATTTTCTCTACATAATGAGATTGTGATAGTGTAATGCAATCATTATCCCTAAGGATCTTGATGCCCAAGATTATATTCGCCTCACCCAAATCTTTCATATCAAAATTAGAGGCAAGAAAGTGTTTAGCATCATGCACAACATCAAGGCTAGTTCCAAATATAAGCAAGTCATCAACATATAAACATATAATAACACCTTCATTATTAATAAACTTGCTATATATGCATTTATCGGCACCATTGATCACATACCCATGCGTAAACATAACATTATCAAATTTTTCATGCCATTGTTTAGGTGCTTGTTTTAAACCATATAAAGATTTAACTAACTTACAAACTTTATGTTCTTGTCCAAGAACTACATAACCCTCGGGTTGCTCCATATAAATCTCTTCTTCTAAATCACCATTTAGAAAAGCAGTTTTAACATCCATTTGATGTACAACAAGTTTGTAAATAGAAGTAATGACAAATAAAATTCTAATAGATGCAATTCTAGTAACCGGAGAATAAGTATCAAAATAATCCACATTATGTTTTTGCTTATAGCCCTTGGCTACTAAGCGAGCTTTAAACTTATCAATTGTACCATCCGGTTTTAATTTCCTTTTAAACACCCATTTGCAACCAGTAGGTTTAACCTTAGGTGGAAGCTCAACTAATTCCCAAGTGTGATTAGACATAATAGATTCTAATTCATTATTAATTGCTTCCAACCAAAAAGGTGCATCTACGGATTTAATTGCATCATAGTAACTTACAGGTTCATCTTCAACGACATAGGCAAGACAATCGTTACCGTAATCCTTTTCCTTCCTAGCTCGTTTACTCCTTCTTATTTCTTGCACATCATCAACAAAGTCATTAGAAATTTCAATAGAATCATGCAATTCTTTTTCCTTATTTTTCAAAGGAAACACATGCACAAAGAATATGGCATTTTCGGATTCAATAATAGTGTATGATTCTAATATATCACTTTTGATGACAAGAAATCTATAGCATGAACTATTGCACGCATAACCAATAAACACACAATCACATGTTCTAGAACCAAGTTTTCTCCTTTTAGGCTCGGGTAGCATGACCTTAGCCAAGCACCCCCACACTTTGAGATATTCCAAGTTAGGCTTACGTCCATCCCAAAGTTCATAAGGAGTTTTACCGGTTTTCTTATGAGGTACCTTATTTTTAATATGGGAAGTCGAAAGAATGGCCTCCCCCCACATGTTGGAGGATAGTCCAGAACTAACAAGCATAGCATTCATCATCTCTTTAAGAGTTCTATTTTTCCTTTCGGCTATTCCATTAGATTCCGGTGAATAAGATGGAGTTACCTCATGTATTATGCCATTTTGTTCACAAAATTCCTTAAAAGGATTAGACTCATATTCACTACCTCTATCGGTTCTAAGTCTTTTAATCCTTTTATATTCTTTTGGTTCTCAACTTCACTTTTATACTTTATAAACATCTCCAAAGCTTCATCTTTGGTTCTTAGTAAATAAAGTTTAGTGAATCTAGAGTGGTCATCAACAAAGATCACATAAAATCTTTTACCACCTCTAGTCATAGTGTGTTTTAAATTACCCAAGTCACTATGTACCAATCCAAGAAGCTCGGTTTCTCTTGTTATAGATTTACAAGGTTTCTTGGTGATTTTAGTTTCGGCACAAATTTCACATTTGTCCATGTTAGCTTCACTTAGTGAGTTAATAATTCCACATTCTTTCATTTCCTTTATATAGCCAAGATTAACATGTCAAAGTCTACCATGCCAAACATCAATGGAATCAACTAAGTAAGCACAAGAAGATGAACCTTTTTCATTAATAACTTGATCAACATTAAGTACAAAGAGACCTTCATCATCATAGCCCTTACCAACAAAGACTTCATTCTTAGTTAAAGTAACTATGCCACCATCAAATAAAACTTTAATACTGGCCTTACCAAATAAATGTACCGAAATGAGATTGTGCCGAAAGTGAGGTACATGAAGGACATTATTGAGTGAAAGAGTTTTACCGGAAGTTAGCTTCAAGAGTACCTTCCCTTTACCACTCACCGGCACGAACCTATTGTCTCCAACATAGACACATTCGGTGCCTTCCGCCATAGGAGTGTAGGAACTAAACTCCTCTTTGAATGCACCAATGTGTCTTGTGCAAGCCGAGTCAACTACCCATCCCTTCACTTTTGTCACCAAGTGTGCCTCACACACCACGGCCGCAATGATCTCTTCGGTTTGCACCACATTTGCCCTATTTGATGTAGAGCCTTTGTTGTTCTTATTGTTGTTGAAGTTGCCCCTCGCCCTACATGTTGCCGCATAATGACCTACCTTGCCACAAATAAAACAATTACCCTTTTTCTTTTGGATTTGAGGATTTGGGCCATTTTTATTATGAAATTTTCCTTTTCCCTTGAAATCATGTTTCTTATTATGTTGTGGAGGTCTAGAGGGTCCTCCCTCTACAACATTAGCCTAGGAAGTAAATTCCTTAGCTCTAGAAACTTTTTCCGACATCCTATTTGTTTCTTCAATTTGAATATCAACGATAGTTTGTTGAAGATTTAAATAGGTTCTATGGTGGCTATACCGGTGTTTATACTCTTTCCAAGAGTCCGGCAACTTAAACACTAGGCCATGAGCCACAAACCTCTCGGGTAAAACATCACCCTCTTTAGCTAGGTCGGATACTAATTTTTGAAAATCTTCAATTTGGCTAGAAACACTTTTTTCCTCAACCATTTGAAAAGACATAAATTTAGCCGTAGCAAATTTTTTAGCACTCTCATCCTCAAACCCATAACGATCATTAAGTTCATCCCATAAATCTTTAGCACAAGTAAAATGACAATAATTATCAAACAACTTGTTAGATAAACCACACTTAATAGTATGAACACACAATTTATTTGTTTTTTTCCCACTTTGCTATATTTTTAGGATCTTCTTCGGGTTTAGGCTCATAAAGAACCCAATCAATTTCGGTAAATTCCAAGATGGGCAAAACCCTTTCTTTCCAACGTTTAAAATTATTTCCATCAAAAGCCTCAAGCTTTGTAATTTTCGAAATGACCTTAAGAGAATCAACAACTTGTTTTTTCATTTTTAAAACACAAATATCAACCTTTAAAAATGTTGGAAAATATGGCTAAATAAACAAGTTTTGATTCAACAATACAAACCCTAAAAATTAGCAATGACAAAAATAAATAGATAGAGTTAGAAAGATCTCACAAACTATAGAATCACGCAAATGCGTTGTCTTTAAAGGTTGGTTCGTGCCACCCGGAGTAGAACTCGGTGTGAATGGCTCTCTTGGCCGAACAACCCCCCAAGATTAGACTATAGTAATTTTTTCAAGTTGATCACACACTCAAGCAAGAAGAACTAGGAACAACCTTACTCTTGCCTTTCCTTTCTTTAAAAATTGAAGCTGAAATTTTGTGCAACAAAACAGAGCAAAACAGGGGAGATACGGCTGGAGAAGAGGAAGAAGAAAATGTTGAATGAATAGTGTGTGTTGTAGGGTTTTATATATGCCAACATGTAAGACAAGTGGGCTGACTAGAGGACTAGGCCTAACGGTTACTGTGCAGATTGATGCCCAACGGATTGAACATTAAATGCCCCAACAGGCTGCTGTTTAATGCCCAAATGGGCAGAACCGAAAAGGGCTGAAAGGAAAAGAAAGGAAATAGAATGAGGCCCAAGAATGATGTAACAAACCCAAACCCAAGCCCGAGCCAACACCTAGCCCATTGTGATCCAACTTACCACCTAAGTTGTGCAAAGTCTTATAAACTCATAACAAGATTCATTCCTAACCAATGTGGGACACAAACATACATTAAGTGTTTGAAACACACACATACTCCAACAATCCCCCACATGTTACAAACACTAAACTAGGAAAGGCAATAAACTCAAGAAGGCATGTATCAATATGGTACCCTAAGGTTTTAACCATACTTAGGGTAAATAAGTAGGAACTGCTAGACAATGGTAGAGTTGGACTCTTTTAACCAAGCTATTAGATAACCAAACTTACCACCCACATACCTTTCTTTACCAAGTTTGTTCCATAAGCGAGAGACAAATCTAATAACTGAGAGACAAGTACGCCTGGATAGAATCAATTTGATATATATATATATATATATATATATATATATATATATAATAAAAACCAGGAGTGACAAATCCAGCCGGAGATATTGACTATTTACAGACATGTCTGGCACTTTTTGTGAAGAATTGCATTAGATTGTCATCCAAGTCACGAATCACCTCTGGGTTAGGATTTACTTACAAAGCACATAGGAAGTGTAAAAAGTGTTACTTGAAATACCTACACTAGTTGACTTGATAATTTCATTTGCTTATTTCTCAGTTCTTTGATGATGAAAATCATTTCAGGTTGAAATCTTAATCGAAAGCTGAAGACTTCTAGTTCTGGTGGCCGAATGGTACTGCACTTTTTTTTTATTTTTTTTTATTTTTTTTATTTTTTTTATTTTTTTTATGAATGAATGGTACTGCGCTTATGTAAGAAGTTTGGAGTTAATTATATTAAATAATCACATGAAGCAGCTATCCTATTATGTAATCAATTGTCGTACTCTGTTCAGTTTATATTAACCAGTGTGCATGTGTCATGTCAGATTATATGTAGATTATGATCTTCACTCACTGCAAGGAAAAAAGACCTTTTCAAAAATTCGTTGTAATAACTACAAAGTTGTTGCAATAAAGTGTTATTATAATGACAAAGAAATTATTGCAAGCCGTTGTAATAAACTTCGAGACAATAGGTTTTTGCAACTCTAGATTTCGTTGCAATAAATTTCACATATTGTAATTATCAGGTCAATGCAATAAGCTATTATTTCAACAATTTCGTTGCAATAGGTTGATATTTTTTTAAACAAATAATAATAATAATATTTTTAGAATAAATAATAAATATTTTTTAAATATTCATTCTTACATTAATTTTTCTATTAACCTGTTTTGCAATTCAAAAACCATATCTAGGAACTACACTAACAAATTAAAGACACACCTAAAAGATGAAAAAGTCAAAGTACTTCATTTCAATAGATATGTAAAAAAAACACAAATATATATATATATATATATATATATATTTATATATATATATGCAACTTGTTGAGTTTACATTCAAGCACATAGTTTCGAAAATCAATACAATATGGAAGAAAAGTTTCTCCCAAAAAGTGTTATCCAAGCATGCTTCACAACCATTTCATTGCCTATTTTGGGGAAAAAAAAGTATAAAGTTGAAAAGCATCATGACTCCAATATACACCATCACTAATTCTTAAAACACACACACACACACACACATGCCATTACTACTTCAAGACTATACAAACAAAGAAAAATTAAATTAAAATTTAAAGAGAACCAAAAGATTTCCTGAAAGTTAGAGAGAAAATCCTTAAACCAAGAAAGAATCTCTAGAAGGAGACTATGAAAGAGAGACTAAAAATTGAGAGAGAAAATTTAGAGTAAGTAGATATGAGAGAGATATGGAAATTTGAGATATAAATTTTGTAGTTAGTAGATAAATTTGAATTTTGAGAGAGGCGTAAGTAAGAGAGAGAGATGAGAAAAAATAGGGAGATAGATGTGGGTGAGAGAAAGTGGGAAACTAAGATGAAAAAAAAAAGAAAAAAGAAAAAAAGAGACGTAGGCATGGGTGAGAGAGAGAGAGAGAATTTGAGATTTAAAAAACAAAAATAAGGAGATAGGCGTGGGTATAAGGGAAATTGAGATGAGAAAAAAAAAAGGAAATAGATGTGAGTGAGAGAAAGAGAAAACTGAGATGAGAAAAAGTAGGGAGACATGTGTAGGTGTGTGAGAGAGAAATTGAGATGAGAAAAAAATTGGGATAAACATGGGTGGGAGAGAGGAAACTAATGAAAAAAGTAGAGTCAATTTCCCAAATTTTCCCACCACTCAATTATTCACCACTATTACATCAACAAAGTTTGATGTGAAATAATGTTTTAATCTATTACAACATTATAGTTTGATGTGAAATAAAAGATTACATATTGCAACAACATATCTAAATGTAAAATAAGGGTTAGTTATTACAACAACACATTTAGATGTAACATAATATTTGTAGGAATATGGTTTTAGAGGGCCCAAGTAACATCATTCCATGTGCGAAAATGAGCCCAGTACCGACTAGCCCACTTTAAGAATAAGCCATCCTAAAAAAATCAAGCCTCGGACCATGGACCAAACGGAGGTCAAGATCCATGCCGAATTGGTAGAAGCAAAGCACCCACCGAGCTCTCAAGGAAAATTTCTTGAAGACATGAGATTATCTAAAGAAGCTTTTTGAAGCTTCTAGATGATTCTATAGTAATCTTCGTATTAATGAGGGTCACCTGCCAGGCACAGTTGCATTTAATGCTAGATAATGGCCTGAACAGTGCAAGAAGCCCCAAAAGTCTCCATTCATGATGAAAATGAGGAAGCAAGAATCTGATGAGATAGAAAGTTATCCAGCTGTACAGAGACAACACATCTTGGAGAAGCAAGAAGGGCAAATATAAGGGAGGATAAGGGCAAAACGGGAGGGACACGCAAGAGAGAGGAGAAAAAAAAACTAGAGAAGGAGAATTGTGAAGAGGAAAAATGAGAATCCTTTGAATATCTTAGTTGTTCTTGTTCTTGAAAAGAACCTTGTAACACTATCCAGTGAATTGAATATATACCTTATTTACATTGTCTTTACGTAAATATTTGTTTGTTCTTGTTCAAATCTCCCACTATAGATTATTGTCAACTCATAATACAAATTAGTTGTGACCAAAACTTTGTTCCTTAATTCTATTTTGGCCCACACAATAATTATTACTACAATCTAATATTGATGTAATAAATTTAAGTTACTATTACCAAAAAAAAAAAAGAAAACCTAGAGATGCAATAGTATATAGATTACTTCTATTTTTTTTTTTCTTGCAATAATATTTGTTGTATTATGTCTTTTTTCTTATAGTGACTATATTGCATTGGAATAGTTAGCAAATTGCATATCAAAATAACAGTAATACAATGCTTTAATGAGAGAAAAAAAAAAGGTGATTGGTTGGGGAACAACATTTTTTTATCTTTGGACAGAATTACATATAACCCTAAACCAAATAACAATGCTTAAGAGAGAGAGAGAGAGAGAGGCACCAATATTCTTGGACTAGAGTCTCCATTTTAAAGTTTAAAGTTCTCAAATAATGTAATAAACATGAAGCTATCATGCCCCCTTTGCATATCGTCTAATTCATAAGCCAAAAAAGAAAAAAGAAAAAAGAAAAGGTTAAAATTGACATATACTCCTTTCTCTCGCATATTGAATGAAATTCGTATGGTGGGATATTCTTATTGAATGCATAACTCATAAATCCTAAGGGTACTCTATTTTTATTCTAATAATAATAATAGGCTTTCTCTTTCTTTCTTTTTCCTTTTTTGATAAAAATAGACTTGAACTCGCAACTCCCATTAGAGATAGGCAGAGTACCAGTTGAGTTATTAGGCTAAGACAATAGACTCTTTTCTTGTCGTGCAAGTTTGTTCAACTCTTACATGTTGCGCATAAGATTCACATCTATTATTATCTGTTGCAGAAGTGGATGTGTTGTATGCCATGTTTTTGCAAGGCAGTAAAGATTTTCTTTAGAATTCTTTGTTGAATCCATTTACATAATTTTATAATTATGTTATGCAACTATCACATTGAAAGCAAAATGTACACAATATATAGAATAAATTGCAAGCAATCTGGGAGCCAGATAGAAGCAAATGAAGCCAATGAGAGGGAACCAAACAAGTTCATGAAGCTACACAATAAACGGGCACATTTAGAAGTGGTACGTTGAGGAGAAAATGCAAGCTCAGCTCCATATGCCAAACAATATAAAAGCAAAGTAACTATAGCAACCATGATAGTTTTAGGGTGAGTTTCAAAAGGATAGTCGTGCTTCCCTTGGTATTTCACCTCGATCAAGCTGATAATAATGGGAACAACAAAAACAAGAATGGCATGGCGTGAAGATGGGGTGGTAAGCCTTTGTTGCGCAATGTTGCATCTTAGAATGTTGAACGTCACACTAAAGGGAAATTGTGCATGGGAAAAGACCCTTCTCCATTGATGGCCAAGAAATGTGTTTGCACTTGCAACACTCTCCATATCGAAATCGTTTTGCTATCAAAATTATATTAGGTAGTGTTTCAAAACTCAGCGAAAACAAACATGTAGGCGGTGTAGGAAGCAATTAATGGTGCATGTGCTATTTATAGGAATGAATTTGCACCTCCAATCCAAGACATTTGTATCCCAATTTATACTCTATATATACGTGTACGGTCTAGATGCAATTATACGGTAAAGTGGAATGAAAAGAGTTTAAAAGTGACTCACATGTGTTATGGTGATGTAGGTTAGTCTTTAATTAATTAGCTTGAGCACTTCCATGGTTTATCTGTGGCTGAGTTTATTCTTTTGTCAAGGAAACATAGTGTTACACTGTTACATTTCCACAGACATATTTATATAATATTTGCCCACTTGCTCCAAACCGCACAGGCAGGGCAGCAATCAAAATGTTTTAAGGTTTTGGTCATTGAAACAGACACCTCAATGCCACCAATAAGTATAGGGACAATATTGTTTTTCATACCTTCTTTTTTTTCTTACAAGTGCTAATACGATCACCTGATGTGATTTTTGCATAATAATTATAAGTGATGCCCTTCCAATTACAATTAGTCGTTTCAGCAGTTGAAAAAACAAATTATAAAAAATATATAATTTCTAACATTACTCAAGCTCATCCTTTGTTAGTGTTAGGAGTGAGGTATAAAGAAAGTAACTGACTCAATGATGTTTCTTTCGTTTGTAAGTGTACTTTCCCAGAGTGAAAAGCCAGTTCGATGCCACTTCATGTTTCTCTTTGTATGGGTGCCATTCCTGGAAGGACACATGAGAAAGCAAGAACCGTGTTTAGACCAATAAAAAACTAAGGATAACGCAGGAAGCCATTTTCATCACATTTTTGAGAGACAAAAAATGCAATTGTACAGCAAAGTGGAGCGAAAAGAGGTCAAAGTTAACCCCCATGTGGTATGGTGATGTAGGTGAGTTGGTAATTACTTTGAGCACTTCCTTGGTTTATCTCTGGCTGAATAGATCTTTTGTCAAGGAAACTTAGGTTACTGTTATATTCTTATAAACATATCTATTTTTTTCTATGCAGTATATAATAATAAAAGATTAACTTTTAATTTTGCTAATATCTTATTGTGCCACGTTAATGACCTGTTTCTAGCTATTCCTTTCCATTTTTTAGCTCATCTTCTCCCCGTTGTTTCTCACTTTGGTACTCTTTTTCTAACCACTTCCAATTCTTTTTGGCTGTTCTTTCTCTCCAGTATTCACTACCTTATCTATATATATATATATATATATATATATATAATCGAAACTTCTGAAGTTCCCACAATTTTCCACATCAGCACAATATTTTTTTAAAAAAAAAAAAAAGCCAAAAGCCTAAAACCTGAAAATTTCCTTCTCCCCAAAACCAAAACCCGATTAAAAAAACACTCTCCCCCTTAAACGCAAACACAAACTCATCAAACTCCCTCTCTTCTTCTTCACGTAGTCCCATCTCCTTCTTCTCCCCAAAAACAAAACCAGATGCTTATCTTAAAAAAAAAAAAAAAAAGTGTTAGACACAAACACAAACTCAGCTTGAAAACACGATTGGAGTCTGCAAGAGAATACGCAGAAACCCCAAAACTGAAAACCCTAGACCTAAATCCTTCTTCTTTGTCTCCATCCCATCTGACCGGATGCTTATCTTTTTTTCTTAAAAAAAAAAAAAAAAAAAAAAAAAAAAAAAAAAAAAAAAAGCATTAGACACAAACACAAACTTAGCTTGGAAACACAATTGGATCGAGGCTACAAGAGAATACGCAGGAAACCCCAAAACTGAAAACCCTAGGCGCAAATCCTTCTCCTTGGTTGCCACTCCCATTTGAGACAATCTATTCTCGGCAAGGGTAAGTGATCAAAACCCTGCTCTATAAAAAAAAAAAAAATTTGATTTTCTATTTTCTGATCTGTTACATAAAGAGGTTTTTGTGTGTTTTTGTTGTTGGAATTATGGATTTTAAGTTTTAGTCTTGGAATTCAATCTCAAAGTAAGCAATAATAGAAATACATGTTTGATCTGATTCTCTCTCTTATATACCTACCCCTGTTTTTGTTGTCTCTTTAGGTTTGAGTTATAATATACATACATATAAGTTTAGATCTTTCAATTGATTTTTTGTCTGTTAAATGGATCTTAATATGCTTTTTATGTTGTTTTGGTTTTCAAAATTTGTAAAATTAGACTCAATTGAAAAAATTTTGCATTGGGTTTTTGTTTTTAAATGGTTTATTACATTTTGTTTGCAACTAAACTGTGTATTGTGGTTTTATGGGAATGTTTTGGTTTTAAAATTTTTGATATATTCATTAGGTTTTGTAGAGATAGTTGACCTTAGAGTGAGGGATGGACTCATTAAGAAGCTGGAATAACCTACCGTAGATGGGTGGGATCTCATTAAAAATCTTGAGGTGAATGGGATGTATAATCCACCATGGTTAATAAATAGACTTTAACAAGCACATGAATTAGTAATGAAATTGGTCTGTCTAGTTCATGCTAATCTATTACTGTGATGATTGCCTTGAAACTTCAATATTAAATAATGAACTTTTTTTGTGATCATGAAGAACCAAGTAAGGGTTTCCACCAGGTATATAAAATTTGTTAACTCTGACAAACTTTAGCAATTTGGGAAAACCTTTTAACATTTTTTGCAGTTATAAGTAAACTGTAGGGACACGGTTCCTGCGCGGCCCAGTGACATCTTAGGGTTCACGCGGGAGAGATCCCTCACAATACGATTTGTAGAGAGTGGGCTTGAAAAGCTTGGGCTTGGTCACGGGGGGATGGTCCGGTCTGGATTTCAGAAAGATCCCTGTGGAAAATGGACTGGGCCTAAACGTTTAAAGCCCCGCCATACTGCCACCTCTGAGAATGGGATCCTCGGACTTGATCCGAGGGCCCTTGTGGTCCTTTCCGGCTGTCCAACGGAGGACTTTCTCTGTTCTGTGCATGGATCGTTCCGGCGATCTTCCTCATGAAGTCTCCCTTTTTGCCTCCCCTGCTAGATTCACTTACTTCTCCTTTTATACTAGTGTGCGTTCGATGTCCTTCGTCCACGTGTAGGGTCAGTCTTTACAAATACTGACATTGGTCCCATCAGTCTAATCCCGGAATTGTTGGGGATGACTTGATAAAGCTGTAGAGTACGGTTCTGCAGGCATTGGGCCTTATCCAGAAGGGTATTTAGGGTAATCGCCCCAAGGTATTTTGGATTTCCTTACGAATTTATCCCTTTATTCTGGGCGGATTATGGGCCTGCCGAGGACTAGACTGTCCTCGGCTGCCTCCCAAAAATTGGTCCGTACTCGGCGTCATGGAGCTTGGGCCACAGTTCTCCTCGGATTGGGCCCTCGGACTTTCTAAGGGCAAATGGGCCTGGTCCACGAATTGCTGGGCCCCACAATAGCCCCTCAAAACCCTTCTATCCGAATTCCGGATTGGAAAGGAGGGTTTTGGCAAACCCGGGCCCTTAATATGGCCCATTTAGCTTGATCCCGCATTTATGTGAGCGGTTTCTCAGGAAGTCAGGCGGTTTTTGAGGGATTCCTTTTAATCCGCTCGGGATCTGCTCCTTCCGCTTGGATGTCCCAGACGCGCCCTTAATGAATTCCCCTTAATGAGGCTCATTTATATCCAGCGGCTCATTTGATAAGGTGGAGAAGTGGAACGGACGCCTCTTTTTTCTTCAGATTCTTTGGGAAGGTTGAATGCATTTAATGCCATCCGTTCTGCTCTTCCTATAAGAAGGCAAGCAGGAGGCCATCACTTTCGTACTAACTCCCTTCTATTCTTCTGAGATCGCACCAAATGATGAAGAAATCATGCCCCTCTTCTAGACACCATATTCTGATAAAGCTTGAAATGGCTCGATCAGGGCAAGGGTGGCGCAGACTTAAGATCTGTCTCACCTTTCTTTCAGCCAAAATCCGAAGCAGGGACTCGTCGTGTCGAACTCTCGGCGCGACTGAGTCGAGAACAACCAAGACCAGCACCACCCGGCTCCTCATGTGCATACCTAATATGGCACCAACGTGTTAGGAGTCAGGGCTGAGGCAGGGGCTAAGTGCTTCTGCTTCTCCCTCTTTTGCTCCTTGGTGCCCTCCTCCGCTTTCCTCTTATAGTCTTCCCAGCACCAGTTCCGTCCTGGTGCCTTCCCTTTTCCCTCTTTTGCTCCTTTTCTTTCTTTTCGTCCCTTCTCTCTTCTTCTCCTCCTTCTTTACTCATGTCCTCCATCTTCCTCCTTCATCTCCTCCATCTTCTTCATTGATTTCTTCCTTACTATTTCCTTCTCCTTCAATTCTTCTTCCTTCTCCTTCATCCTTTTCCGAAGAAGGTTCTTGTCATGATATGAGCAATGTTGAGGCAGAGACTGAAGAGACCTTGAAGATGAGTTTTAGAAGAAGCCTGACTGTTTATTTCTCTGTACTGCGAGTGTTATTGTTGCTTCAGCAGTTCTCCTTTTGTATAGGCTTGTTTGAGCCGTTTTTCGTACATTGTAATAATCTCTTATATTAATAAAAGTGTTTATTATTTCATTTTGCATATTCCGTTTATGTTTTTGTATATTGGTAAATGCTGCTCGGCTCAATGAGAAAGTCTCTAAACCGATGACAACTAAGACCAAAATACTTGATAATAAAAAGATGTTGCCATAACTCTAATATAAGTGTTTGGCCCACTAAGGCCGACCAGTGAAAAGTAATGATTACCCATGCTGGCCGAGGAGAGAACTGGAGGCTTGATGCCGTGTTTGGGTCCGAGGACCATACAAGGCCTTGATTCTATACAAAACTCGTAATAATAATAATTTTTATACTTGGTTTCCCCATAGGCTTGAGTCCGAGGACCATGCAAGGCCTTGGTTCAGTCCATGACTTGTAATAATAATAATTTTTATACTTGGTTTCCCCATAGGCTTGAGTCCGAGGACCATGCAAGGCCTTGGTTCTGTTTTATTCCCTCTCCTCAGGTATCCCGTACGCGGCCGGGCAGGAGGTTGTCCTCGGCATTAGTTATTACCCGGCGGGGCCCGTAGTCCGTGGGCCATCATGTAGCAAGGGCATGGGCCGCGGATTTACTAGGCCCACGGGTCATGAGATATTTCCATAATCTTTGGCCACGCGGTACTTCTGGGTGTCCCGATGTTCGAGGTGCACCTCGACGAGGCTCCTTTAGTCTTGTCGTTGCAGAGGTTTGTTGGAAGTCGAGCTGGAGACGTTTTGTCTGTAGCGTTCCTCGGGAAGCTGCGCTAATTAAATGCTACCACCCTATCTCCTCAAATAAATAAGAGAGCAAGTTTCTTTGCCTAGGCACCAGCTCCTTAGTCTCCTCCTTCAGCTTCCTCCCGCAGCAAGTCATGTTTGAGACAAGGGTCAGGGAAGAAAAACTCTCTCCGCCGCAAGGGCGCCACGTTCTCCTCAAGCTTAGAAGAGTGATATACGGGCAACGAAGGCATAGATTCAAAGAAATATTCCCTTATGACAGAGGGGAGAGGATGTTTCCCACGCTTTTAGTCAAAATCCGAAGCAGGTTCTGGTCATGCCAGATTTTTGGTATGTCCGAAGAAGGAATTTCCACCATCAGCACTGTCTACCTTGCAGCCGGCAAATTTCTGCGGGGGCTTCCCAACTTTCGGCTCCCTGCATCTTCTTTGTAGATGGTGTTAGCCTGAGGTCAGGTTCTTTTGCTGCTTGAGTTTCGGGCACGTGAAAGCGTTGAGGATGAAACGAGGTCTTGAGGCAGTAGCCAACCTCTCCTCTGTGCTACCTGCGTCCTCCCCAATGCGGCGTGAGGCTCAAGTTGGGCTCCTTTGCTGCCGGAGCTATGGGCATGCGAAAGCATGGGGGAAGGGACAAGGCCTCGAAGCAGTAGCCCACGTCTCGTCTGTGCTACCTCCTCGGCCTTCTCTTGCTTCCTTGTAACCTTCCTTTCTATCATGTAGCAAGTTTTATCACAAGTTGATTTCAGCTTTTTGTTGTATGCTGTACTGTTTCTTTGTTCTAATAAGAAAGGAAATTTTGCCTACTTATTTTGAATACTACTCTTTTTGCAACATTATTTTGTGGAAGGGTGTGCTCCCTGTGTCTGTTTCTTCAATGATACTTAGAGCAGGAAGTTTTGAAACATAATCCAATCAGTTCTAATGTACCAACACTACCAAACCTTACGGCGATAACTCATAGCAGGTTTAGCTCAGGAAACTAGCAAAAATAACAATTGAATATTCTGTGATAAGTATGAGAGTACCGTCCAAGGAGTTGACGGAGGGTAAAGAACTCAAATTGTTTCTCAGGTGACGTATTGCCCTACGTCGCATCGATTCCCCTGGTGCTGCAGATCTAAGAGCAGACTTGCGAATCCCCGAAGTTTGGGAACTGACCCAATGGCGAGTGGGGAGCTTTCCTCAGATGAATCCAAATTCTACGTAATGTAGTTTTTCCTTACGAGTAGTTGGTTTTATCATAGGTTTGAGTCCGAGGACCATACAAGACCTTGGTTCCGTCCGAAACTTGTGATGTTTATCTCTTGTACTTGGTTTCCCCATAGGTTTGAGTCCGAGGACCATGCAAGACCTTGGTTCTGTCCAAAACTTACGAGATTTATTATTTTTTTTTGTGTTTGGTTTCCCCACAGGCTTGAGTCCGTGGACCATGCAAGCGCCTTGGTTCTGTCCAAAACTTTTGATTTTCATCTCTTGTACTTGGTTCCCCATAGGTTTGAGTCCGAGGACCATGCAAGACCTTGGTTCTGTCCAAAACTTTTGATTTTCATCTCTTGTACTTGGTTTCCCATAGGTTAGTCCGAGACCATGCAAGACCTTGGTTCTGTCCAAAACTTTTGATTTTCATCTCTTGTACTTGGTTTCCCCATAGGTTTGAGTCCGAGGACCATGCAAGACCTTGGTTCTGTCCAAAACTTACGAGATTTATTTTTTTTTGTGTTTGGTTTCCCCACAGGCTTGAGTCCGTGGACCATGCAAGGCCTTGGTTCTGTCCAAAACTTTTGGTTTTCATCTCTTGTACTTGGTTTCCCCATAGGTTTGAGTCCGAGGACCATGCAAGACCTTGGTTCTGTCCAAAACTTACGAGATTTATTTTTTTTTGTGTTTGGTTTCCCCACAGGCTTGAGTCCGTGGACCATGCAAGGCCTTGGTTCTGTCCAAAACTTTTGATTTTCATCTCTTGTACTTGGTTTCCCCATAGGTTTGAGTCCGAGGACCATGCAAGACCTTGGTTCTGTCCAAAACTTACGAGATTTATTTTTTTTTGTGTTTGGTTTCCCCACAAGCTTGAGTCCGTGGACCATGCAAGGCCTTGGTTCTGTCCAAAACTTTTGGTTTTCATCTCTTGTACTTGGTTTCCCCATAGGTTTGAGTCCGAGGACCATGCAAGACCTTGGTTCTGTCCAAAACTTACGAGATTTATTTTTTTTGTGTTTGGTTTCCCCACAGGCTTGAGTCCGTGGACCATGCAAGGCCTTGGTTCTGTCCAAAACTTTTGATTTTCATCTCTTGTACTTGGTTTCCCCATAGGTTTGAGTCCGAGGACCATGCAAGACCTTGGTTCTGTCCAAAACTTACGAGATTTATTATTTTTTTTGTGTTTGGTTTCCCCACAGGCTTGAGTCCGTGGACCATGCAAGTGGACCATGCAAGGCCTTGGTTCTGTCCAAAACTTTTGGTTTTCATCTCTTATACTTGGTTTCCCCATAGGTTTGAGTCCGAGGACCATGCAAGACCTTGGTTCTGTCCAAAACTTACGAGATTTATTTTTTTTTGTGTTTGGTTTCCCCATAGGCTTGAGTCCGTGGACCATGCAAGGCCTTGGTTCTGTCCAAAACTTTTGGTTTTCATCTCTTGTACTTGGTTTCCCCATAGGTTTGAGTCCGAGGACCATGCAAGACCTTGGTTCTGTCCAAAACTTACGAGATTTTTTTTTTTTCAGTGTTGGTTTCCCCACAGGCTTGAGTCGTACCATGCAAGGCTTGGTCTTCCAAAACTTTTGTTTTTCTTGTACTTGGTTTCCCTATAGGTTTGTCCGAGAACATGCAAACCTTGGTTCTGTCCAAACTTGTGAGATTTTTTTTTTTTTATGCTTGTTTCCCACAGGCTTGAGTCCTTTGGACCATGCAAGACCTTGGTTCTGTCCAAAAGCTGTTGATTTCATCTCTATACTTGTTTCCCATGGAGTCGAGGACCAGGCAAGACCTTTTCTGTCCAGAAAACTGTGAGATTTTTCTTGTGCTTGTTTCCCCACAGGCTGTCCAGTGGACCATGCAAGAACCTTGGTTCTGTCCAAAGCTTTTGATTTCATCTTTATACTTGTTCCCATAGGTTTAGTCCCTGAGGACATACAAGAACCTTGGTTCTGTCCAAAACTTACGAGATTTTTTTTTTTTTGTGCTTGGTTTCCCCACAGGCTTGAGTCCGTGGACCATGCAAGGCCTTGGTTCTGTCCAAAAGCTTTTGATTTTCATCTTTATTACTTGGTTTCCCATAGGTTTGAGTCCGAGGACCATGCAAGACCTTGGTTCTGTCCAAAACTTGCGAGATTTATTTTTTTTTGTGCTTGGTTTCCCCACAGGCTTGAGTCCGTGGACCATGCAAGACCTTGGTTCTGTCCAAAGTTTTTGATTTTCATCTCTTATACTTGGTTTCCCCATAGGTTTGAGTCCGAGGACCATGCAAGACCTTGGTTCTGTCCAAAGCTTGTGAGATTTGTTTTTTTTGTGTTTGGTTTCCCCACAGGCTTGAGTCCGTGGACCATGCAAGGCCTTGGTTCTGTCCAAAACTTTTGATTTTCATCTCTTGTACTTGGTTTCCCCATAGGTTTGAGTCCGAGGACCATGCAAGACCTTGGTTCTGTCCAAAACTTACGAGATTTATTTTTTTTGTGTTTGGTTTCCCACAGGCTTGAGTCCGTGGACCATGCAAGGCCTTGGTTCTGTCCAAAACTTTTGGTTTTCATCTCTTGTACTTGGTTTCCCCATAGGTTTGAGTCCGAGGACCATGCAAGACCTTGGTTCTGCAAAACTTGTAATTTATTTTGTGTGTTTGGTTTCGTGGACCACGCAAGGCCTTGGTTCTGTCCAAAAACTTTTGGTTTTCTCTCTTGGTACTTGGTTTCCCCATAGGTTTTGAGTCCGAGGACAATGCAAGACCTTGGTTCTGTCCAAAACTTACGAGATTTATTTTTTTTTGTGTTTGGTTTCCCCACAGGCTTGAGTCCGTGGACCATGCAAGGCCTTGGTTCTGTCCAAAACTTTTGTTTTCATCTCTTGTACTTGGTTTTCCCCATAGGTTTGAGTCCGAGGACCATACAAGACCTTGGTTCTGTCCAAAACTTACGAGATTTATTTTTTGTGTTTGGTTTCCCCACAGGCTTGAGTCCGTGGACCATGCAAGGCCTTGGTTCTGTCCAAAACTTTTGATTTTCATCTCTTGTACTTGGTTTCCCCATAGGTTTGAGTCCGAGGACCATGCAAGACCTTGGTTCTGTCCAAAACTTACGAGATTTATTTTTTTTGTGTTTGTTTGTTTTTCGGATGTAAGCCCCTAGATCAGGGCGGGAGAGCCGGCTTGAGGCCAAGAGCCCCTAGGGCTGCCTACGCCATGGGCGCTGCAAGGAGTAGCCCCTAGCAGAAGTTTATGTCGGAACAACAGCTGCACGTCAAAGGAGACGGAGGAAGTTTCGTGAATTTTTGCTTAGTAGAGAGTTGACTCCACCGCCACCTGCGCCAAGCGCGCATGCTTTCCCACAGACGGCGCCAATTGTAAGGACACGATTCCTGCGCGGCCCAGTGACATTTTTGGGTTCACGCGGGAGAGATCCCTCACAATACGATTTGTAGAGAGTGGGCTTGAAAAGCTTGGGCTTGGTCACGGGGGGATGGTCCGGTCTGGATTTCAGAAAGATCCCTGTGGAAAATGGACTGGGCCTAAACGTTTAAAGCCCCGCCATACTGCCACTTCTGAGAATGGGCTCCTCGGACTTGATCCGAGGACCCTTGTGGTCCTTTCCGGCTGTCCAACGGAGGACTTTCTCTGTTCTGTGCATGGATCGTTCCGGCGATCTTCTTCATGAAGTCTCCTTTTTTCCTCCCCCCTGCTAGATTCACTTACTTCTCCTTTTATACTAGTGTGCGTTCGATGTCCTTCGTCCACGTGTAGGGTCAGTCTTTACAAATACTGACATTGGTCCCATCAGTCTAATCCCGGAATTGTTGGGGATGACTTGATAAAGCTGTAGAGTACGGTTCTGTCAGGCATTGGGCCTTATCCAGAAGGGTATTTAGGGTAATCGCCCCAAGGTATTTTGGATTTCCTTACGAATTTATCCCTTTATTCTGGGCGGATTATGGGCCTGCCGAGGACTAGACTGTCCTCGGCTGCCTCCCAAAAATTGGTCCGTGCTCTGCGTCATGGAGCTTGGGCCACAGTTCTCCTCGGATTGGGCCCTCAGACTCTCTAAGGGCAAATGGGCCTGGTCCACGAATTGCTGGGCCCCACAGTTTCAATTTAGTCTATCTTTTAAAATCAAGTCAATGCCATCCATTGGTTTCCTTTCTATTTTTTTTTTTATGGAAAAAAAAAAAAAAAAAAAAAAAAAAAAGGAAACCAATGGATGGCATTACTTGATTTAACTTTTTAACAAAATTAACAGATATGGATAGAGCATACCTTAAAACTTACAAGGTTATTGTGGAAGTGTAAAATTTTTTAATCAAGTCAATTTCAACTATTAATTTTTTAAATAAATAAATGGAGAGGAAACTAAAGGATGACATTGACTTGATTTTAAAAATTAATAAAGAAAATTGATACAACTAATGGTTAAGGACCACCAAAAATCTTGTAACTCAACTAACACATATCGGTTTAACCAACAGAAGCATTCAAGATTTTAAATCCCTACCCTATTGTAACTATCGAGTTATCCAAAAAAATAAAGAGTTTTTTTTTTTTTTTTTTTTTTTGAGAGTGAAAAAAAAAAGTTCAATTTGGTCCTCTGATTATTAGTTAAAGAGTTAAGGGGTCAAATTGAACTTTATCCAATAATTGAATGACCAAATTAATAATTCAAACTTTGGTCCTCCAATTATTAGGTAAGGTTCAATTTGGTCTCTCAATTATCAATTATTAGGTAAAGTTCAATTTGGTCTCTCAATTATCAACCATATCAATTTAGTTCCTCAAGTGTTAAAATTAAGCCAATGTCGTCATTTCGTTTCCTCTCCATTTTAAATTTTAACAAAATTAATAGATGTGGCAAACTGAGCATGTGTTAAAAGGTTATTGCAGAAATAAAGTCAAATTTACGTCCCTCAACCTCAACGTAATTCTTTGCCTAAAAAAAAACAAAACAAAACAAAACAAACAAAAACCTTAAACTTAACGTAAAAGCAGTGTTTGGTCAAATTAGCGCATAAACTTAAAAGTATTACAAACATTACGGGTAAGCTTGGTTCAGTTTTTGAATATTATGTTTTTTGAAAAAGTGAGAGTTTTAAAAAGTGTAGTATGAAACTAGGTTTTTTGTAAAAACTAAGTATTTGGTAAAAGCTGTTAAAAAGTGCTTTTTGAAAAAGTTAAATTTTTGGTTAGTGCTTATAAAAGTGGTAGTTTAAGAAGTAAATGACCAAAAATGACAATGTATATATAAAGAGAATTCTTTGTTTTAATTACCTCTCTTAATGCAAGTTATGGACACAATATTTTCACAAAAATTTCACAATAAAGTCTATATAACAAGTTGTTATTGGTAGGAAAAAAAAATGTTACTAGTAGGTCTAGATGAGAACTAATAACAACTTATTGTGTAAATTTTATTATGAAATTGTTATAAAAATATTCTGTCAATAGTAATATTTTTTTTTTTCCTAAAGAAAAATAGTACTAATTTAAAAGGTTTAGAGATATAATAAAATGTCACAATATTTTCACAATACTAATTTAAAATTAATCTCTGTAAAATAAAATTTTATTAACACTTATCTTTTAAATGAGTTGTTCTATGATTATACATGCACCTACAATTTTTTCTCCACCGCATACTCTATAACATCACAGTTGTGAAAAAGAAGTTGTGAAATAAGCTGTGTTCATACTCCCTATATTTTCTTCCACGTTGCTTTACCCAAACCCAAAAACTCTTTTTTTTTTTCTTTCACTTTTTTCTCATCCACTCGCTCACTTCTTCCTCATCTTCTTATTTTCCTTTTCTTTTACTTTCCTCCACACAATGCCCCACACACACACACACAAGTCTCTCTCTCTCTCTCTCTCTCTCTCTCTCTCTCTCTCTCTCTCTCCTCCATATTTTCCATTTATCAAAAACTCTACTGAATTCAAAAGGTTTTTTTTAAATTGGATATGTAAGACGTAAATCAAAAAAAATAAAAAATAGAGAAGAGAAGAAGAAGAAGAAGAAGAAGAAGCAGCACAGAAGAAGAAGAAGAAGAAGGCAAGATGTCGTAGCACAGCAGCATGGAGGAGCAAAAAAAACTATGGGCAATTTAGGAAAAAGAGAACCTCACCAATGGAAATATTTTTGTTTTGAGAAAACGCATTTGTGCGTTTTGCAACTACAACTCAAAGCTGCCGTGCCAAAACGTAGAAATCCTTTGAGCTGGAAAATGCAATTTTGTATAACACACTTTTGAAAAAATTTACCAAACACATGTTTTGAGTTTTGGGCTAGAAAAACGTGCATTTTGGCCCCTTAAAGTCGAACCAAACGAACACTACAATTGAGTAGAATAGTCCTTTTCTTTACTTTAATTTTTTCTCGCTAGATGATCTTGACATTTTTTTATTTAAAGAAAATATTCCTCTCCAAACTAACCATTCAAACTTCTTTTATATCATTCAAATTTCTTTTATATCTTTTTATTAGATACTAACCTCTAAGCATGCATATTGCACATACTCAAAAGCTCTTTTTTTTTTTAAATATATTTATATATATATAATTTTCATATGTACTAATTTGGGGTTGTTACATTATCTCACGTCACACCTCACTCATGTGTGATGTGAGAATTTTAAAAAAAGATAAACATGATATATATATATATATATAAATATATATATTTTCAAACAAATAAAAAAGATAAACTTTAGAAATAAACAGTAACTATAATTTCATTTTTAAATGTATATTTGAAAGTGGTATACTGGGGTCTGTAATAATAATAAAAGTAATGTATTTTTTTTTTTTTTTTAGTTTAATAACAAAAGTGATATAAAAAAATATTGGGATAAGGATAAGTAATTCTTTTTTTAAATTAGTAGAATGTTTTTTTTTTAATCTAGAGGTATTTTATTTTGGATGAAAAATGCTAAATTTTAGGGAGGGAAAAGGATCAATGTGAAGGATCACGTGGAGGTGTTTTATTTGGATGAAAAATGAATAACGAAGGCTAAATTTTAGAAATTTTAAGATGAACGTTAGGAGAGAGAAGCCTAAATTTGAGGAGTTCTTTTTTTTTTTTTTTTAATTTATAATTAACCGGAGGTGTTTTATTAGGAATAAAAAATGGCTAAATTTTAGGGGGGGAAAAAGATGAACTTAAAGGGAAAAAAAAAAGGCTTAAAATTTTAAGAATTCTCTTTTTGAATTCAGCGTGCATTTGGATTGGGCGTTTTGCTCAATCCGTGCGTTTGCGTTTTTTTAGTGGGTCTCATGGATACTGTTCACGGACCCACAAAAATCAACAAAACACAGATTTCTAAGTAAATTTAGGTCTTACAACATTATTCACACCTTTAAAAATTATTTTGTTACAGTGTTTTCAGTAATAAATTTTCAGTTTTCAGTAAATAAGTGGTATCCAAACACACTCTCAAAACGATAGTAGTTGTAGAAAACGTGTGTTTTAAATTTGTTATTCGACATTGTTGTCCCTATTTCTAAGAGATCACTATTTATATAAGGGTATTTTTTGAATCACATAAAAGTCTACTTCAATAAAGAGATTTTTTGGGGGGAATAGTGTGACATTATTGACCCTATTCCTAAAACATTTGTAAGAGAAGTTATTAGATACTAGATGAGGGTATTATTTTACCATAAAAAAATCCAGATCAAGGAGATGAAGTCTCTTATAGATAGTATAGATGAACTTTGAAGATTTAACTGTTGGATTACATTTTTTTTATGTTCTTAATACATACGTAAATTTTCATTCTAATTAGATGTTATTTATTATTCAATCAATAAACTTTTTTTATGCATATTTTTAGACTACAAAAATTTGAAATTTAAACATTTGATTGATAGAACTATTGATCCCTGATCTTCTTGAAATTTTTCTAATATAGAGGATATAATAAAAACATACAAACCAACGGTTAGATTTTCAAAATTCACATCCAATAAAAAGATAAAACGAGAGAATTTAAAGAGTTTCTCTCCAAACTAACCACATAACCAAATGAGAGGTAAATATCATAAAATAAAGCACAAAATAACTCTTTATATATAGCTTGATCGGAGGATTTAAACTTTTGATATCTCCATTAGAAACACCAAAAGGTACCAATTGAGCTTGATTGCAACGTAAAATAAGTCTTTCATGAAAGGATATGTGTGTATATATATATATATATACACACATAAGGATATTTGTAATTTATCCTATAAAGTTAATTATATCCATCATAGACAGCAGCAAGATTGTACAAGTTTCTCACAAAAAGATGACACCTGTTGCTGAGTCAGAAGCCATTTGAGTGGTCCTAACCCTAATGGGGGCTGCTTATCTGAAACACTAATCAAACTTATGAGTGTTTTTTTTATGAGTTGGTTAAGTGTCTAAATCCAATTTTTGAGGATTTGAAACTATAAGGCATGCAAGGTAGACCCCACCCATGTTCCTCATTTGCTATTTGATGCCCATCCACAGCATACAACTCAAGTTTTGTGTGTGTCTTGGACATTTATGTCTGTCATTTTGCTCCTTTTCGTAAGTAAAAATCTTCCTAGAAATGTTAAACAATTTTATATTATTGCAATTATATGCATGTTACACTTTTTCAATTTTTCTAAAATTTGATTATTTGACGACCGTCCATCCTATGAGAATTTAGATTCTTCTTGATAGTTTGAAAGAATTAAAAGCGTGATGACTTTTCAAGTCGGTTAATTGAGATCCCATGTTTATAGATGTACTTGCTCTAGAGACCAATTAGGGTTGGAGTTGACAATGTTGAGGTCTTGGAATTATGTCTTTTGTACATTATGATAAAGACTCAAAGGAAAAATCCATCTTGCATTATTGAAAAATACTAAACAATATGTTGAAATAATGATAATTTATGCAATACTGCATTCAAAAATATTACATTTTTAAAAAATTATTGAAATCAAATTTTTCTTTTTTAATCTTTAGGTGATTATCATTTTCTTGGAATTTTTCTCCTCTCACTTTTTAAAAATTTATGTGGTTTCAATCAAATATAAAATTTTTTTGTTATCGAATAAAAAATTTGAAATTCGAACCTTACCTATACCAAAATTAATTAACATCTTAATTTGATAGTAATAAGAAATCATCATAAAGTTGACACTATAGTTCAAAGAATTATTATTAAACCACCATCCTCCATGGAACCGGAAGCCCATATGCGCCAACAGCAACAGCCTAAATCATGGAAGTTCTCCCCTTTTATTTTATATAGTGGGCTAGGTTAAACTCTTAAAATAAATATATAAAAAATATATTATATAAAAAAAATATAATAAATAAATAAAAGGTGTTGTAATAATACCTAAACAATGCAACACCCCCTTAACCCGCTTGTCTTCTTTTTATTTTATTTTTTTAATAAAAGAAATCCATGTCTCAAACCTCAATACCCTTTTTAGGGTTTTCCATTATAACCAAGCTTTTGAATATTTACAAAACAAATATTAAGGTAAAAGAAAGAAAGATCTGATATTGTACAATTTATTATATAAATTAGTTCATATTTAAAGTTTTTGAAAACTTTCAAATATATTATCACATTTATATTTAGAGTTATTCTTTCAACGTTTATATAATTTAATTGTATATATGAAACATATAACTTTAATTACTTGAGATCAGTTAAATTTCACTAAATCCCAATTGAATCCAAAGGGAGTGTTCTTTACCTAGGAATTTGGAATGGAAATTGTTAAGAATCCCTTAAAATTCAGATGTTTTTTGACAAAATTATCGAGAATTGAAATTCACAATTCATAGGACATGAGGTGTTCATGTACATGAACATCTCATGTCCTATGAATTGTGGAAATTTGAATTCCAACATTATTTTAGGTCGCAAATGTCAGTTCTCACATGATGGAAATATAGAATTACTAAAATGACACTTAATTAACATTTAAAAAAAAATTATTATATAGAATTTGTAAGGACGCGTTTCGTGGCGGACCGTAACAGTGTCGGGTTCGCACGTGAAAAGGCCCCTAACAATATCATTTGTAGAGAGTGGGTTTGGAAGGCTAGGCCTTGATTGATAGGCGGTGGGTTTTTCACGGTGTTCGTACCAGTTTAAGTTTTCCTACACCCCTGGAGTCTTTCTCCTGGAGGTGGGCTGGGAGGCTCAGGTTTCTGGCCATTTTTCCCAACCTCTCTCTTTAGGTTGCTTATTTTTCCTTTTATATTTTCCTGCGTTCATTGTCCTTCGTCCACGTATTGGATCAACCTTTCCTAGATTGATACTTGTCCCATCAGCCCATATTCAAAGTCGTTGGGGGTGGTTGTAAAAACCAAAGAATGCGGCTTTGTCAGGTTCAGAGCACTGAATAGCAGTAAGGGCAGCTTTCCCTAGATATTTTAGATCTTTTTTCCGAGTTTCAGTTTTATACCATTTTTACCCTTCTTTACGAGGGGGAACTTTGGGTCTGCCGAGGACTGAACTACCCTCGGCGGTACCCAAAGTCTATTTCGTTGAACTTGGGCCATAATCCTCCTCGGCTTGACCCATAAATCATTTACACCCTACATTAGCCCCTCAAAACCCGGCTGTCCAACCCCTGGGCTGGACAGGGGGGTTTTGGTGACGCCAAACTTCTTCCTGTGGCCCAATCCATTCGGCCTATTAAACACGCTGGCGGTTCCTCATACGCCCAAGAGATTCACCGGTCTACGAGATAGTTTTTAATTTCGCGCTTGAGGCGTTCTTATCGCTTGGGGTATCCAAAACGAGCTTTGAATAATCACTATTTACGAGAATACTTTAATTCGACGGTTTATTCTGATGGGGTGGAGAAGTGGAACCGGCGTGTTTGGGTTTGCTGATTCCTTTGGAGATCTGAACCTATTAAATGCCTCCCGCTCCGCCCTCTGTATAAGTAGGACAGGAGGAGGTTATTGTTTTTACCAAAAATCCTTTTTCATCCCCCTGCGACTCTGGAATACTTGGCCTCCCTTAGGATTCGGTTTACTCGCTGGTTTATACGCTTAATCGTAAAATACTTTACCATAACAACAAGGGATGCAAAAGCCCCACCCCTCCCAAAAACGCCACGTTCCGATAAAGCTTATCATGGCTCGATCGGGACAAGGATGGCGAAGACTCAAAATCAACCTCATCTTTCTTTCAGTCAAAATCCGAAGCAGGGACTCGTCACGTCAAACTTTCGACGTGACGGAGTCGAGAACACCCAAGACCGTTACCACCCGGCTCCTCACGAGCGTACCTAATATGGCACCGGCGTGTTAGGAGTCAGGGCTGAGGCAGGGGCTAAGCGTTTCTGCTTCTCCCTCTTTTGCTCCTTGGTGCCCTCCCCCTCCCTCTTCTTATTGTCTTCCCAGCACCAGTTCCGCCCTGATGCTGTTTCTTTTCTATCTTTTGCTCCTCTCTTTGTCTCTTCATCCCTCTCTCTTCTTCTCCTCCTTCTTTACTCATGTCCTCCATTTTCTTTATTCATCCCCTTCGTCTTCGTCATTGATTTCTTCCTTACTATTTCCTTCTTCTTCATTCATTTTCTTTTTTAAAGTGAGTCTCTCTCTTAGTATGAGCAGCAATGAGGCAGAGATTGGAGAAACTTTGAAGACGAGTTTAAAAGACGCTTGACAGTTTACCTTTCTGTACTACAGATGTAATGGTTGCTTAGGCAGTTTACATTTTGTATAGGCTCGTTTGAGCCCCTTTTTGTATGTTGTAGCAATTTTTCATATCAATAAAGATTGTTGTCTACCTTGTTTCGCATATTATGTCTTTATGTTTTCATAAATTTGCAAGCACTGCTTGGCATAATAATATAGCATCTAACTCAATGACGACTAAGACCAAAATATTTGATAATAAAATGATGTCGCCATAGCTTTGATAGAAGTGCTTGGCACAATAAGGCCGACCCGTAAAAAATAGTACTTACCCGGAACTAGCCGAGGAGAGAACCGAAGGCTTGACGCCGTGTGAGAAATAACCGTCCGAGGACATATCCCCTGCCAAATGAACAGCCCTCTTATACGACTAAATGCTGGGGCGTTCCACCACCTTCCTTACCCCCTTATTGGCCTTAACCTTCTATGGTGTTTAAGCCGTAGACGAAGTGACTTGACGTTTTTATCAAGTAGCCCATCTTACGAAATTCAAACCTTTACTTACCCAAGTATTTGGTTTCCCCATAGGCTTGAGTCCGAGGACCATGCAAGACATAGGTTCTGTCCAACACTTGTAATTTTCATTTTTCGTACTTGGTTTCCCATAGGCTTGAGTCCGAGGACCATTCAAGACCTAGGTTCTGTCCCCGGGCCCTTGTGCTAAATCGGGCCTGGGCCGTGAGTTGACCGGGCCCAAAATTAGGGGGTATTTCCGTATTCTCAGGCCACGCGATATTTTCTGGGCATCCCAGTATTCGAGGTGCGCCTTCTCGAGACTCCTCTAACTTCAGGGTTGCAGATGACGTTGGAAATCGAGCCAGAGACATTTTGTCTGTAGCGTTCCTTGGGACGCTGCGTGAATTAAATGCCACTATCTTATCTTTTGATATAAATAGGAGAGAAAGTTACTTTTCCTACGCACAAATCCTTTAGCTTCCTCCTTTAGGAAATCATGTTTGAGGCGAGGGTTAGGGAAAAAGAATTTTCTCCACCGCGGAGGCGCCGTGTCCTCCCGAGACTCGAAGGAGTGATGCACGGGCCAAGAAAGCATAAATTTAAAGAGAAGTTTACACTTCTACGGAGGGGGGAGGGTGTCTCCCCTCCTTTCAGTCAAAATCCGAAGCAGGTTCTGGTCATGCCAGATTTTTGGTATGTCCGAAGAAGGAATTTCCACCATCAGCACTGTCTACCTTGCAACCGGCAAATTCTTGCGGGGGCTTCCCAACTTCCGGCTCCCTGCGCCTTTTCTGTAGACGGTGTTAGCCTGAGGTCAGGTTCTTTTGCTGCCTGAGTTATGGGCATGCAGAAGTGTCGAGGAATAGTTTCCTTAAACAATAACTTGGCGCAGTAGCCAACCTCTCCTCTGAGCTGTCCCCACGGCCTTATCTCCACTCGCTTGTATTTTCCTTTACTTATGTAGTCAGCTTTAATGTAAGCTTGTTTCAGCTTTTCATTGTACACTGTACTGTTCTTTTGTCTTAATAAAATATGTGTCTATTTCTCCATACATATCTTTCTTCTCCGTAACAACTACTTTATGCATGAATATTAAATGCAAGCTTGCCCTTAAGGATATTCCAGGCAGAAAAAATGCTTTTACACAGGTTCCTACTAATTTAAACTCACAAATATTATCAAGTACAACAATGGTAACTTTCAATAAGTTAAATTCTTGGAACTAACCGGGATAAGCGCTGAGTACTACGCGATGCATGCTAGACCAATGTCCGAGAACGATAATCTCTAAATAATTCGTCTGAAAGGGTAGCTAAGTAGCGAAGGACCTTGGTTGTGCTTTTGGGGTAATATGTTGCGCCGTATCGCATCAACCCCTTTGATACTGGGGATCCGAGGGTAGACCGAGGAATCCGCGCAATCAAGGTGTTAACCCGTCTGCTAACGCGGAATTCTCTTCGGAGGGATTTCGAGGTTTACGGGCCGTAGTTTTTTTCTTTAAATAGTTGGTTCCTCATCCAAGTAGTTGGTTTCCCCATAGGCTTAAGTCCGAGGACTATGCAATGCCTTGGTTCTGTCAAAAACCTAGTTTTCATTACATCCGGGTAGTTGGTTTCCCCTGAGGCTTGGGTCCGAGGACCATGCAATGCCTTGGTTCTGTCCAAAACCTAGTTTTCATTACATCCGGGTAGTTGGTTTCCCCTGAGGCTTGGGTCCGAGGACCATGCAATGCCTTGGTTCTGTCCAAAACCTAGTTTTCATTACATCCGGGTAGTTGGTTTCCCCTGAGGCTTGGGTCCGAGGACCATGCAATGCCTTGGTTCTGTCCAAAACCTAGTTTTCATTACATCCAGGTAGTTGGTTTCCCCTGAGGCTTGGGTCCGAGGACCATGCAATGCCTTGGTTCTGTCCAAAACCTAGTTTTCATTACATCCGGGTAGTTGGTTTCCCCTGAGGCTTTGGGTCCAGGACATGCAATGAACCTGTGGCCTTGGGTCCGAGGACCATGCAATGCTTGGTTCTGTCCAAACCTAGTTTTCATTACATCCGGGTAGTTGGTTTCCCCTGAGGCTTGGGTCCGAGGACCATGCAATGCCTTGGTTCTGTCAAAACCTAGTTTCCAAACCAGGTAGTTGGGTTTCCCTTTGGGTAGTTCCCTGGGCTTGGGTCCGAGGACCATGGCAATGCCTTGATTCTGTCAAACCTAGTTTTCCACATCCAGGTAGTTGGTTTCCCCTGAGGCTTGGGTCCGAGGACCATGCAATGCCTTGGTTCTGTCCAAAACCTAGTTTTCATTACATCCAGGTAGTTGGTTTCCCCTGAGGCTTGGGTCCAAGGACCATGCAATGCCTTGGTTCTGTCCAAAACCTAGTTTTCATTACATCCAGGTAGTTGGTTTTCCCACAGGCTTGGGTCCGAGGACCATGCAATGCCTTGGTTCTGTCCAAAACCTAGTTTTCTCTTTGTATGGGGCCTTGGCTCGCCTTTAGCTCTAGGGGAGCTAGCTCTTCAGCCAAGCCCCTTGAGTTTATCTATACGGTTAACGTTACCAAGCGCCTAGCTTGTTCTGTACGAGGAGCTTTAGCTTTTAGGGGAGTCAGCTCTTCAGCTAAGCCCCTCGTCAAGAAACGTAGCCCCTAGTGAGATTTTATACTTGAACTCTATAACCAACGGTTAGATAATCGAAGAAACTCTATCGACCCACTTCCTATGCCAACACACAAGCCCTTCCCACAGACGGCGCCAATTGTAAGGACGCGTTTCATGGCGGACCGTAACAGTGTCGGGTTCGCACGTGAAAAGGCCCCTAACAATATCATTTGTAGAGCATGGGTTTGGAAGGCTAGGCCTTGATTGATAGGCGGTGGGTTTTTCACGGTGTTCGTACCAGTTTAAGTTTTCCTACACCCCTAGAGTCTTTCTCCTGGAGGTGGGCTGGGAGGCTCAGGTTTCTGGCCATTTTTCCCAACCTCTCTCTTTAGGTTGCTTATTTTTCCTTTTATATTTTCCTGCGTTCATTGTCCTTCGTCCACGTATTGGATCAACCTTTCCTAGATTGATACTTGTCCCATCAGCCCATATTCAAAGTCGTTGGGGGTGGTTGTAAAAGCCAAAGAATGCGGCTTTGTCAGGTTCAGAGCACTGAATGGCAGTAAGGGCAGCTTTCCCTGGATATTTTAGATCTTTTTTCCGAGTTTCAGTTTTATACCATTTTTACCCTTCTTTACGAGGGGGAACTTTGGGTCTGCCGAGGACTGAACTACCCTCGGTGGTACCCAAAGTCTATTTCGTTGAACTTGGGCCATAATCCTCCTCGGCTTGGCCCATAAATCATTTACACCCTACAGAATTAGTTTTAGAAAATAATATGTTTTTCTTTTTTTGTTTTTTTTTTTAAATCTAAAAAAGATATTTATTAATATTCAAGGGTATTTTTTTTCTCCAGAATTAACATTTATATTTAGTTACTAAATGAATCCATCTAAGTTTTTCTTAAACATCAAATTATATATATTTTTAAATGTAGTATTGTTTATAATATGAATTAAATTAAAATTTTGAGTATATTCAAACAATTTATATATTAATTCTTGTGAATTTCAACTCTCGAAAACCTATATAACTCTTCAGAATTAAAATTCTCAACCACTGAAAATGCCCTAAATAAACTTGTATTGAAGTGGACGATATGAAGCTTCAAGAAAAGTTTTGAATTACTGTTCTAATGATGTATATAGATGCCAAACTTGTTGAGAGCAACTGATTAAATTGACCAGGCATAAAAGATAAAATTAATCACATCTTGCATTTGTATGACAACCTGTTTTTTGTTTAATTTTGTTGTTAACTTTGTCCTATAATCTTCACTCGATATCAAAACCTTGTCTTTGTGACTGAATCACATGCTCCTAAGATATAATGTGAATGGTCCTCTTTCTTCATCTATATTGTGATATTTTTATTTGTCCATATGCAACTAGCCTAGTAGCTTAATTGGCACTCGCCATACACAAAGTACTTGGGGTCTAGGGAGGAAAGGTTTCAAGCTACTTTCAGCCGATGAGGCTTGATAGTGCAACTAGTCAGCATTGTGGGATCTAGGAGTCTAGTGAAGACAAGACTCAATAAGTTTGTTGGTAGCTGGCTCTTGGATGGTTCAAATACTTTGGGTAACATAAGCTTGGAGAATCTTTGTATATTCTTGTACTCCAACTCATTTACTAGTGGATTGTCTTTCGCTCAGAGGAGCGCAGAAAAAGTTTTTATGCCAAATTCTTCGGTTTTTCTCTTCAATTACACATTGGATGTTATCTTGGTTTGCATTCTCTTTACCTTCTGCCCTTTATCTTAATTGCGTTGTTCAATTATGTTTATCCATGTAATTGTTGAGCGGTTCATTTGATTAATTGGTTAATTACGTAAATTCCACATTAATAGTTAATTAGTCTTAATTAATCAAGTCATAATCAAATTTAGGAGTCTAAATCAGTACCTAATTCATTAGGTTTGCACTTTCAATATATATATGGGATAATGGGAATACATGTGCTAACAGTTGTAAGCTAACAATTATTAGCTTGTATTGTTCTTTTGGATTTTGGAGTGTGCTATTTTGTGCCTAGACTGGTTCGATAGGTCCATTCTATGAAGAGAACTAGACCCAACTCTCTGAACCATATCAGCTTTAGCCCCAACCAAAAGAGTATGCATTGTCAACCAAGCACTTGTCCAGAGCAACAAAAAAAAAACTCCCCTACAATTTTGTTGTGAACTTTGTTCTTTAATCTTCATTCAATATCACAACCTTGACTATGCGACTGAATCACATGCTTCTTCTGAGATATAAATTGAATGGTCCTATTCCTTCATCTATATTGTGTTATTTATATTCAAAGAACCTAGCTAAACCCAAACTCAATCCTTGATAGCAATTTGTATTTGGCTTTCTTTTCATGAGGGAGCTGTCAATTCCATGCGTTTTTAATATGGGAAAGAAAAAAACAAAAATCTTTGGATTTTGGGGCTTCAATGCCAACAACAACAACAACAACAACAAAAAAGACGAATTTTAGATGGAAGGGAAGGCTACAGTGAATTAATTGAAAGTAGACCCTGAAAATGATGTGAACAAATACCTACCAGCAGTTAGAATTATGCTAAAATAATTAGTGAAAATGCCAAACTTTCTCAAAGAAAGGAGAAAGAAAAACATTTTACTCTACTTCTCTAGAAAGCCAATTATTTTGAAGGACGTTGTCATTTTGATGTTGGACAAAAAGGAAATGTGAAAATGTAAAAATAAAGTGATATTTCTCTCATGTTAATTACATGAAGGAATATTATGCTGATCATGTGATAAATTCATGATTTAATCAATAATCATATATAAATTAAAGAAAATATTTCAATAACATAATAAATAATCAAATAAAAGAACATACATATTTTAAATTACATGAAAAATACTCATCATATAGCCCATGCTTTTATTAAAAATAAAATTACTATAATAGATTATAAAATAATTTTAAATAAATAATCAATATTATTTTAAATATATTTAAATATTCGAATTAGACCCCTATGTGTTCTAAGAGCTCTAGCTTATTAACCAATTGAATTTTTTTTTTTTTAGATTTATACCCAAAGCAAAGGATTTAATAATCAAGTTATGATTTGATCCAAATAGATTATTATGAATTGTTGTCTCAACCACAGTTATTAATCATCAAATTTAAAGACAATAATAAAAGCAATAAAAAGACACACAAGTTTGGTACTAAAATGGAAAATCAATGAATAATCTCTTCAATGGAAAACCATTTTGGGGATCTAAACCCATAGAAAATTCACTAAAAAATACAATTACAACTACATATCTACAAAACCTTTGCACAAGACTCTATTTTAACCTCAACAAATGCTCCATTTGACTTTCTATCGTAATGGCCTAGAGCTTTGGAATTTTTCTATGCAAACTTTTCCAACGACCAATCCCTGATTTAAGGTTTGTACAAAAATATTATAAATAAAACATATCACAAGCTATTTTACCATCAGAACTACATATTTTGTAGTATTGCAGCCATCTAAAAACCCTAAAAGAATAAAGAAAGATGTGAATACCTTAAGAGAAAACACACATCTAAAAGCCAAAACGAAAAACTTATAAAATATTAATTTTACTGTTAATGTTTTGATGACAATAACTAAATTAATGATTACTACAAAATTTCAAAATTTTTATATAGAGATCAGATGTCTTAATTTGGTAGAAAATAATATTTTGCATTAGATAGGTTTTAGTCACAACATATGTAAATTTCTATTACTTTTAGTTAATAGAAACTTATTAAGGATTATGAATGAAACAATTTAAAATTTGAATAATTGGGGGTGGAACCAAAGATAGAACTGTTCAAGTATAGGGTAGGAGTATTCGCATAAGCTCATGCAAAAATTCATGTATATTTTAACATAAGAACCTACTTTTTTCTATTTTATATATAATCATTTTTCAAAACACCATACATCAGAATATCTATTTTATACTATATTTAATGAAAATATAAATTTTCATGATCTTTTTAATTGTTTCTCTTTCTTCACACATAATAACTACCAATCACTCTCTTCCTTCATCCTCAAAATATGTTAAAAAATAATAAAAAACTAAATGCAAAATAAATAGTGTCAATGTAAATTAACATAATTACTATAATAACCATGTATTTTTACACAACTATATATAGACTAATGTAAGTGAATCTTGAGCTTGATTGACTAAAATGTGGTACTTTTCTATTATACAAGCATTAATAATTCCATAATACTCTCAATTCGCCTATATTGACTTATTTTCTAATTTATTACTAAATAATTAAATTACAAATTAAAAAAACTTATATCTATATTGATTTATTGAGTTAATTTTTTTTAATTATATATTTGATTATTTTTACTTAAGTTTTTTTTTTTTTTACTGGAGTTTATGTATTCTAATTAATTATATGAAATATATGACTCTATTCTTCTTCTTTTTCAGTTTAAAGTTCTCCAGTCAACTAGGATTATGAGAAAACTGAGCATAATAATGAGTCCCAATAAAATTCAACTCACAAATTAAATACTAAAGTTTTGGGAAGTTCTTTTTAGTTATATTTGTTAAGAATCCTGTGAGTAAAGAATTTCAACAACATTTTGGTAACGTATATGCAGGCTCAAACTTCATTGGAATAAAAGAAAGACAGCTAGCTGTGGAGGTGGTTAGCTATATGTACCAAAAGCTAGGAGACCCCTTGCGAGTAATAGAGAGAGAGAGAGACACACATATAATTATATATTTTGGAAGGGCCATATCACCGAACACTTTTTGTTTTTTGATTTTTGGATGTAGAGCAAATTAATAGTATGGAATATAATTCCTTTGTTGTTTTTTTTTAGGTCAAAGAGTGGAGAATATATATAATTCATCAGATTGATATTAATATAACATTTTTATGACAACGATGACACCATTTTCTCCACCATCTTCATTATTAGCAACTATTGCCCGTGCCAACAAACCTTTACCTCACTAATCACTATCACTTCGTATCAGGCTGCTGCCACTATGGCCACTATCATCAACCCATTGATATACACTATACTATAGGCACCGTTGCATCAACCATTTGGTCCTGACCAAGGGGATGGAGGCGAATCTGATAATCATACATGCATAAAGTAATAAAAGATAGTTTTAGCTTGTATTTTCATGCATGTTTAGTTCTAAACTAGTTTGGGTTATTAATTATTTCCTTCAACTCACTATGTACAAGAAAATTTATAATACTATCTATGTATTTTTTTTTTTTTAAACAAGTCCCATGATTCATTAAAATATAAAGTTATATAATTAAAACTACACATAAAGACATTTACAATATACACTTTAAACAACAAAATCTTATACTCAACACTTTAATTCAATGTGAATTTGTCATATCCATTCTACTATGTAAATTAATTGACATATTGATATTTAACTATGATGTTAATTGTAAAAATTTGAATGATTAAGTGCGCACATTGCATATACTCTAATAGTTTTTTTTTTTTTTTTTTAAAGTAGTTCTCCTCTATGGAAAAATTGAACAATGCTATTGAACCATGAGGCTTCTTAGCATATATGAGAATTTAAAGTTAATTCTCCTCATGAAAGAGTTAGCTGAGCAATGCTATTCATCAACAACAATGCCATTAACGTGCATACCCTAATACTTTATAATGGAAAACTATCCACTTATATAATATTTCAAAATTAGTACACTAATTAATTTGGATATATATTAGATGAAGTAATATAATAAATCTCAAACAAATTAAAGTGTTGATAGAAATAGAACATATATAGCTGATACATAGAGTTACTAAGTAGGTAGTGTAGGAAGAACCCTAACAAAACAAAATGAAGAGAGAAAAGGGGTCCCACATTAATCCAAGTGGGAAATGGAACCATGTGCGATCATATGGTGGTTGGCCCCTATGCTGCCCCACTAGACTTACCTTTCCCCTCCAAAACCTCAAACTGAAAACGAAAGGAAAAGAACCTCTCTAATTCAATTATTTCTAATTATATAAATATATATATATATATATATTAATTAAAATTAAAAATTAAAAATTAAAAAGAAAAAAAAAAAGCATTGATTCCCTGACCTCAAGTCTCCTCCCTCTTTTTAACACCTCCCATTTCCAATCTCTTCTTATTCTTCACATTTTTTTTCATCCTATATTCCCTTATTAATCTCTCTCTCTCTCTCTCTCTCTCTCTCTCTCTCTTACAATGTAGATATTGTGTCAGAAAATACATTCCCCTTTTGTCCTCCTGAGTTCTGAGCAAGCGGACCCTTTTGTGTCAGAAGAAAATCCCCATCTCCAACTATTGTTTTTCTTTGGATCTATCCCTAAAAGGCAACCCTTCTAGACTAGTTGGTTACACGTACAACCATAATATATCTGCATCACCCACACTAGTTTTCACACTTAATATTCTTCACAGAGTGTTTTTAGAGAGACCCTTTTGCCCAATATCAATACCCTTTTGAGTTTTGAACCCTAATCTCTTCCCAACTATGAATTCTAAGCGCTTCTCTCCTCCCTCTTGTACAATAAAATCTAGGTTCACCCGCCGCTTCCTTCGAGCCTTCTTGAAAATAAATAGGCAAAGAACTCGTACCCCATCTTCCCCCATGGAGATCTGTCAGCGATATCTAAAAGTTAAGCTTGCTGCTGATGTATCCATGGCTTCTGCTGTGGGTTCAAGGAGGGCTTGGAGTCGTGCTATGCTTGCAAAGATTCGACACGGTGTTCGTGCTGGAAGCGCTAGCTCTCTTACCATGAGAAAAAGAAAGATATATCATGGAAAGAAGTCTACAAAGGAGGTAGGTATTGTTGGCAATGCCAAGATGCTTAGAAAGCTAGTGCCTGGTGGTGAAGCAATGAATACATGCAGCTTGTTAGATGAGACCTTTCATTATATAAAGTGCCTCAGCACTCAGGTAAAGGTGATGACAAGAATTGCTGATCAAATTTGCTCTACTTGAGTTGAGTTGTGATATATTGTCAGATTTTGCGTTGAAATCAATATTCAACCAAAGAGATCTTACTGTTTGTGAAGAATAAATTCCCATCCTAATTAAGGAACACATGGCCTGAGGGATGAACTGTAAATAATTAAATAGCATTTGTATATGGTTTAATTTCTTTGTTGTGCTTCTTCTCTCTTTTTCCATTAATTATTAATATTATTTTTCTTGGTAGATGCTATATTAATTTTTATGTAATGAACTATAATGTGGGGTTAGAAACTGATGGGATTTAATACCACTTGTGGCTGAAAAGCTTGTTTTGATTCTATGCCTTTCTCCTCCCATAACTCTGCCTTTTTTTTTTTTCTTAATAATTTAATATAGTTTTCCTTAATTAAGTTTGCCTCTTTGTCTTAATGATTAACCGTAATTTTAAATTAGTTTTAGCATAGTGTTACAAGTATCAAGAGCTATATTAACATGGTTTATTTGATCAAAATAACTTTATAGCAAACTAATTTAAGACTTACAAACAAATCCATTCATTTAGAAAAGGAAAAGTACTACATAATGGTCCAATTAATACATCATTATGCTCCCTTTCTTCGAAAACCATGACCCATATGTGTTCCCTTTGGTTTTATATTTTTTAGGGTTGTCGTCCAATTGCTTCAAAAGTACACCGGCAAAATGATTTATTTATATACATATGTTAAATGCTTCTGCTTACTCATTCCTAGCTAATAGTTTTTTTTTCCCCCCATTTAATTAACTTCATTAGAGCTTTTTAAAAACCTCGTGTGAGAAAAAAACTTAGCATATTGTTATTGTATTGTTGTAAAACGTCTCACAAAAATCAAATATTTTACAATTTTCTTTTAAGCTTGTATAAATCTTAATTAGGCATACATAATGACGTGGTAACATGTGAAGCACCATAGGTCAAAGGGTGTGTTTAGATATCGCTTATTTTGCTGAAAATAATAAAAAAATAATTTTCAATTACTGTTCACACTAAAAAACATTGTTCATATACCTTGATATACTGTTCATGTCCCATGAACAGTGCACCAAGCACTGGTCCCCAAAAAAAAAAAAAAATTCAAAGGCTGAAACACAAAACGTCCAAACGTGGACATGATCCAAATGCTCACAAAGGGGTACTTAAGCTTTTTGAAGGGTGAGGCTTACAAGCTATTTGGTTCTTGTTTTTAGAAATAGTATTTTCTTTTTTAAATATCCACAAAAGCATAAAATAGTTCATAATTATGTTACCAAACTTTCTTTGGAAAAAAAAAAATTTGTAATCGGATAGTTAATTATCTTTGGAAATTTAAATAAAATTATATTTTTCTTCTCTAGCTTTTTTGTTTTCCCAACTCCAAAAAAAAAAATATATATATATATATATATTCTTTTTACTTTAAAAAAAAAAACGCTAGTTAAATTCCTAGAAGAAATTAAGATATAAATTTTGACAAGACATGAATTTATGCAAATTCTAATTAATAGTTTGAAAAGAACAAAATGAATGCTAGAAAGAAGTCTAAAACAATCGTTTAAAATTTATTGATTGATTTTACTAATTATATGAAGACGTACTTATAGCTAAGAAAATTTTCTCAGGATAAGTTGGTTAGATTTCTTTCAAATATATCATTTCAATATTTATGAAAGTATCTGAATTTAGTATTTGATTTATGTAGTCAATATATCTATTTTACATTTTTTTACCGGATAAAATGTACAAACATTCAACTAGAAATGATGATCGCAAATATATAATTTTAACCAAATTTTATTAGAAGTTTTACCACAAATTTTGTTAGATTTTAGTAACGGTACGTGAATAGGTCAAAAATAATCGAAATGATGTAATAAAAGTAAGATAACTGGGATTTGGGATCATATATCAGAACTCATAAACTTGAAACTTCATATATACCATTAGAGCTTAACAGCATGAGGTACGCCTTTATGTTCAGTCTTCTTGTAATATTTTTGTTCTTTTTAACCTACTCAAGTTTTGCCTATTCATATCATCAACATCTGCATTAGATTTCCATGTCGATCAGGACATAATTTGCTTCAAATACATATAAAACAAATGTTCCAAAACTACCAATTTTTCATCTGGTTTATTCTATTCAACCTAAAAAAAAAAAAAAAAATTCTCTGAAAAAATTAAGGTATTTTGGAGAAACTCCTCTAATTGTGTGTATTTGTTTTGTAACATGGAAATTTATTGTGGAATAAAGCGGAAGCAACAAAATAAGACAAAGGAAATAACCATATTACAAATATATAGGCTAAACATCATCTTTTTTTTTTTTTGGGGTTAAAAGATGATTCATTAAAACAAACTAAACACAACACACACAGCACCCTCAGGACAGAGCCTATTACAAAACCTGCCATCCAAGTCTTTCCTAAAGATTTCTAACACGTCCACTGGCGGACTACTAAAAGCACAATAATTTAATTGAGACGTGGTTTCCATAGTTATTGTTAGAAATATATATTAAACATATATTAGCCCAATATAATAGGCCCAAGCCCAGTCCTGCTTGTACTAGTAGTCTAGGGTTTAGTCGCCTTTATATACTCATGTTAGGGTTCATTGTAACATAGGAGGTTATTGTACTACACTCTCATACAAAAAAGATGTAGCCCTTAAGGGATTCCTCCGTGGATGTAGGCCGTCAAGGCTGAACCACGTAACCCTCGTGTTCTCAGTATTTCTCTTCTATGCTTCCTCTTCCGCATCCACTTTAGCATACATAACATGGTATAACACATCTCTATGCTAATATTTTAACATGGTATCAGAGCCAAACTCCGTTCTTGGCATCAAACAAATATCTGTAGCAAACAAAGAAGATTCTTATGTGCACACTGCCAACAGAAGTTACACATGCTTGTCTGCTGGATCTAGACTCCACAGCATCTCGCAGCTGCCATGGCTCACTGCTGGGTCCAGATCCTCAAGCCCATGCAATCCGTACCTCTCCCTATCAGATCTGTGCAAATCCAAGCCTCGCCTGACGAAACCAACACCACAGACGTGTTCCAAGATCTCTCGCGACCAAAACCCAGAAATCCAGTCACCCAAAGCCTTGCCACGCGCCTCCACGCGCCGCAGAAGCCTCCGGAAAATTCCCAAGCGCCGTCTCAAATTCATCACTTTCAGATCGTCTTCTTGGTACACACGCCACCATGAAGGCCTCCTCGTCCACCGATCTACTTGGCCTGAGAATCTGGTGGTCATACGACGCTGCACACGCCACCACGCGCCACCTGGGTTTCTAGTTGCTCCTTCACGCGCCGGTGAACAGTGCACACTCCTGCCACATGCCGACAATGCTGCTGATGTCATCTGACGTCATATGATGACGTCATTAATCCACGTCAACGGCCACGCAAGCACGTCCACGTCAGCCCTAGTCCACGTCAGCGACACGTCATCAGCCACGTCAACAGTGTCGTCTCATCAGCACCACGTCACCTAGCTGACCGTTGACCGGACCGACCCGACCTGGACCACCCGGATCTGACCCATGAGCACTTTGACTGTTGACTTGACTCGACTCTGGACCAGTTGATTTTGACTTTTTTGCGTTGACCTTTGACCAAAAGTCAAAAGTTCCAAAAGGGCCTATCTTACTCAGTTTTTCGAGTAGATTCTGATTTTGGGCTCCTTTTCTGTATTTGAGACTCCGAAATTGCTCAATTGGCACATTCTTCATTATGGATTCTTCATTATGGTTTCTTCAAAGACATTCTTCAAGGCATCTCCAAGTGATCTTCTCATATTTATCCAACCTCAAGCCTTCATCGAGCTTCCTCCTTGAGTTTGAGGGAGGGTATTAGAAATATATATTAAACATATATTAGCCCAATATAATAGGCCCAAGCCCAGTCCTGCTTGTACTAGTAGTCTAGGGTTTAGTCGCCTATATATACTCATGTTAGGGTTCATTGTAACATAGGAGGTTATTGTATTACACTCTCATACAAAAAAGATGTAGCCCTTAAGGGATTCCTCCCTGGATGTAGGCCGTCAAGGCTGAACCACGTAACCCTCGTGTTCTCAGTGTTTCTCTTCTATGCTTCCTCTTCCGCATCCACTCTAGCATACATAACATGGTATAACACATCTCTATGCTAATATTTTAACAATGAGTTCTACTCCCCTTATATGGCTGCGATGCAGAAAGGTAGAGCCCAGACCTAACCTTGCTTGCGTTGCTTGGATTTTGACCCTCTTGTGCTTCATGCATTCTTGCTTTTCACATGTTCCTTTTATCCTCTTATACAAAAGGATTCGGGCCTTTATGGGTCAAATATTCACTGCTTGATCAATAGGGTCTTGGGCCCCTTTATTTAATCTTACCCAAGCTATTCTGTAGCAAACCTGTTTTCTGTTTTGTCCTTTTCTCATGGTATTTGGGCTATGCTAGACCCAAATTTACTCTTCTTGAAAGATGTATCTCATAAAGGTCATCTCTTCGGCTCTATTCCCTATATCATCCTCAAGTCCCATATATTCTACCGTAAGTTGCTTTCTCTTGTATTTATCTCTTTGTCCAAGTGCAAATTTAGGCTTTTATTTCCTTTTGTTTTGGGCTTAACCCATTGATCTTTCATACTTTCGGCTTTCTTGCTAGGCCCTCAGGCCTTACTTCGTTGGGCTTTAAAACTTCTTTTGTTGAGCAATAAATATGTGAACTCCCCACCAAAAAATAAATAAATATGTGAACAAACGGGTATCAACACAAATCAAAGAACTTATCAAATTGAAACAAAAGAAAGCAAACTTAAAATGACAAATTCGCAATGACTTATTTGATAAATGCTGGAAATTGTTAATTATAGTAAATTTGTCTATTGGGTGTGATATGAAAGTAGAGTCTAAATTAAGAAGAAAACGATGGAGACAATTTGGGAAATATTCATAATAAAAATAGAAATAGAATAGAAAGCTTCGTTTATGTGAAATTTAAACGGGTTAAAATAAAAGAATTGACTTTTTAATTTTAATTAGACTAAATATTTGAAGATGTTGATGCAAATTCTCTAAGTACTCTATTAGTTGTACTCGGTGTTATTAAACCTAGCCAAGCCAGGCTGGTTGGATTAGTAACCTAGTGACACGACACATAGATTAGTCCAGGTCATCAATTGGATTGGATGTGCACAAGACCCGATCAAAACCTATAAAACTCAGCGGGTTTTAAGCAAACCGTGTGACTTGACTGGATTTTAATAACCCCAACTGGGTTTATGAACTGTGTAAAATTAAATTAATAGGTCCATCCCATTGAAATTTTTTACTGTTTCATATGTGATAATATGGTAATTTAAATAAGAGAAAATCCTTTAAAAAAAAATGTTCTTTTCAATTTCACATAGCCAATTAGCATGTAAGTATAAGTACATCAATATATATTATATAGTTTATTGCTTAAACCTTCTTTTCTCTTCTTTTGTTTATGTTTTGTGTTTTATTTGTTTACTGTTTTAAGTTTAAGCCTTTAACCCTTTTTCTCTTCTTTTGTTTATGTAGTTTGAGATTTGCATTTTTATATATACAAAATTTTAAGACATGTAATAATATTTTATTTAGTAAAAATTTTGTTACAATCTTATGACATTCGTTTATTTTGCTTGTGAAATTTTACAGAATTTCTAATGCTATTGCTTGTGAATCCTTGATTTTGAATTATAATAGCAAGTTTAATTTTTTTTTAAATTACATATTCATGTTATGATTTTTCAAATTTACTTATATATATATATATATTTAATTTTAAAAATCTTTTTTACTTGACCATGCAATTCGACTGTTGAGACACCGGTTGAACTAGTGACCTAGTGATCTAGCTCATAAACCGAGCTAACGTTTGATCCGGGTTTAATAACTATGGTTATACTACTTATGTTTATATTTTCTAGGTAAAAAATCACTTTAACCCCAATAAATAAGGGGTGCATACGTTTTGGTCCTTAATTTTTCTTCTTTTTCATTTCATTCTTTGAATTTTATTATATAGTTTCAATTTCATCCTGTCATCATCCACCTCCTGAAATCACAATAAATTTATATATATAATCTTGTAATAATAGAACATATCGATACTAAAATATGTCATTCCAATGGTCTAATAAACAAACCAAAACGATCACTAAAATAAATTAACAACATCGTTCTCACTGATCGCCAAAAAGAAAAAAAAAAAATGAAAATCTCAAACTTGAAAGTAGAAGACAAATTATGAAGGTTGATGATATAATATTATTGAACTTTAACATGAATAAGCAATAACAATAAGAGATCAGAGTTAAAGTACATAACTTGCTTTCAAAAAAAAAAAAAAAAAAGTACATAGCTTCCAAAATATAGTTGACAAGTAAAAGCATTTGCACCAGTAAGCGTATAAATAAATAAAAAATATAACAAATTTACACATTCAAGCCTCAAAATTACCCACATCAATTGAGTTAAATATGTGTAAATTTTCAAAATTGTTACAGTAATTGTGTAAATATACATGATTATTGTTACGTATATCATTTTTTTTCCTCTCAACTCTTATCTCATCAAATTCCTCTCTCTCTCTCTCTCTCTCTCTCTAAGAAAAATGATTATTTAAATAAGTAGAAAGGATAATCTGGAGTGGGTGTTTTTTAAAAGTGATTGTATAAGATAGAAAAAGTAAATTTTCATACTAATATAATTAACATAATTTTATACGCAAGCTAAAGCAAAAGAAATCTTTGATGGAACGGTTATGGTGGAACCATAGCTTCGGGATAGTACCGATGCCGATTTTAGGCTCGCCAGATAGTGGAGGCATTGTAACTTTAGGTAATATTCGCCGGATGGTTGAAGTTGTGGGAATGGGTGGAATTGAGGGCTTTGCCGATATTTGCATTGGCAAAATCGACTTGGGCAACGTTGGTATGAAAGGTATCATGGATTGTGGCTGAGTTGAGATTGTGGGATTTGGCAATGTGGGTTGTGGCATGGTTGGCAATGTGGGCTGAGGCATGGTTGGGATAGTGGGAATAGTTGGAATTGTGGGATTTGGTAACTTTGGAATTGTAGGCAAAGATGGCTGGTTTGGCAAAGTGGGTATGATTGGCAAGGTTGGTACAACCGGTTGAGGAAATTGTAGAAGATGACGAGCTGCCAAGCTAATGTCGATGCTGCAAATGAACATTGTAATGAACAAAGCTAAGATGAAGCACTTGAAAGATGCCATTATTTCTAAGTGCAGGATTGGACCCAAAATTAAAATGTGTCCTATTGCAAAAGATATTTGTGGTTTGAGCTTATATAGTGTTGGGAGGGGTATTTTTATTATTATAAAAATATAACTTACAATCTATGTTTTATTTATCGAATATAACTACAGGGTAGAATGTAACAAGTTTTTAAATATGCATTAATTTAAGAACATATTGATATGCAGTTGCATTAATTGGTATTTTGAAAGCCTAAGAGTTACAAATTTTATACCCTTTTAAATTTATTGGAACTATTAATTTTCTATGTAACTTGCTAGCGCACTACTCTTATAAATAGTCAAGTTCAAGAGAAATTATTAGATCCATTGAGAGGACCATTTTAGCTGGAACCCAGATCCTCTAGAGTTCCTAGAATACTATACAACATAGAGTTCTTCGAATCTTGACCTTTCATTTTTTGATCAATAGTTTAGATTATAACATGTCATTAATCCATTAACAAAAATATTAAATAAAGATGAAACTTAAGCTATTAAAAATAAAAACAAATTTACAAGTCATTTTTTTTTCAACAATTTAGAAAATGTAGATGTGATATCCAAATCACACTGCACCAAGCTTGTCTTTGGTGAGATCATGGTTTTAAAAAGCGAACCAGAGACAAAAACATTTTTGCCTCCAGTTTAACCCAATTTTGACTTATTTGACCAATTTTCTCTAGTTGTGGGAGTTTTTCCTTAATCAGATTGGTGCCCAATTCCTAATTGAACCGGTCAAACTTGCCAGTTCGGTCCAATTTTCAAAACCATGGATGATATCACAGTGTCAAATGTGACGTAGGATGGAGAACTTTGACAAAGACAAACTCTCTACCTTTTATTTAAGGCAAAACCCAGCAATGAAATTAAGATTCTTTTATTTTTTTAGAAGAAATGAAATCAAGATTCAATAAATAAAATTAGATGAGTTCAATGTAGTGAGATTTCACATTTGGGTTTGACTTATGGGTTTTCTTTCTAAGTATTTTTTTAAAATTAAAATAGATTAAAAAAAACTCAAAATACGACATGTTAATTTGTTTGGTTTTAATATTTGATGCGGTGTCATTATATAAGGTTTTTATTAGTGGATTAATGACATGTTATAATCTAAACTATTGATTAAAATATGAAGGTTAAAATTAAAAGAACTGTATGTGGTAGAATACCCTAAAAAATTTAGAGGATTTTAATCCCCTTTGTAAACCTATTAATTTCTCCCATTTCGGGCAATCTTATGGTGTATTATTTAATTGGTAATAGTTGTCTGCGTAGAATTAAATCCCTTGATGCTTTTGTATCAAAAAAAAAAATCCCTTGATGCACACTGCTCTCCACATAAAGGATGAATTTTGATTCTCTAGAAACCACGGCCACTTCTTCAGTAGCCTAAATTATGGCATATCACGTTAATAATATTTTATTCTAATTTTAGAATCTATTGAGAGAGAATGAAAAACAAACCAAGGCATACTGAACTCTAAACATATATTTCTTTTCTTTTTTTTAACGTGTGTTTAGATGACAATATTTGAGTATATGAATTTATATTTGAGTGATTAAAAAGAGTTAAGGATTTGAATTTGAAAAATATACTAATAATTTTAAATTTTAATATCCTTGAATTTGATGAAACTTCTAAATCTATAGAGTTTTAGAAATTCATAAAATATACTTCAATATTTATAAATTTGAAATTAAGACATATCAAAATTCTAATCCCAAGTCTTTTGTATGATGACTAGAAAAATTACTAATCCCATCCTTTTAAGAATTAGTACTTCATCCCACCAGTATCATTTATATATATATATATATATATATATATATATATATATATATAGAGCGTGGTTTAAGCACTAATTCTCCTTTGCATTTAACATGCATTACCCCTACCAGCTACCGCTGCACATAGAGGCTATTGCACCAGAGTGATGCTGAAGGCAAAAATGGATTGATTAGGTAAGGCAAATTGTAAAAGATGATGAGCTGCTAGGCTAACATTCAGCTATAATAACTCAAAAATTTATTATAGCTGCTTAAAACTAGGTTCTACAAAATTTTTGTAAGAGCTGGCTCCTCCAAATGAAACTAACTGGTCCCCCCACGTGCCCTTGACTACTTCTTTCATTTAAATTTACTTAATTACTTTGACTTTTTTTCAGTCTTTCCTCCATCCCTCCTCCCCCAACACATCAACAAGCCCACAACTTTTATGAGTTTTACTCACTTTTACTATTAGCTTTTCTTTTCAATATGTATTTTCCAATGTTCTACTTTCCAGTCCCTTCCAAAAGAACTCATCACTCAGTGCAAATGTTCTCATAGTCTTACACTAACTCTCTTCAATTTCTTTACAAAAATTCATTAAAGCATTGTTGAGTGGGTCATACATACATAAATAGAGATACATATATTTTTTGTGAATCAATATGATTATTTAGTCTTGACGGGTCCCTCCAAAGATAAATTTCTAGCTCCACCCCTATTAACATTGATGCTTGAAATGGATATTGGCATATTGCAATTAACAAAACTAAGATGAAATTCTTGAAAGACATCATCGTTAATAATATACAAGATTGGATCTAAAAAATAATGTGTCATGTTCAACTAGTTGAACTATGTGGCTCTAGACTTGTACTCTTTAAGCCTAGAGACTTACCTTTGATTTTGAGGGTATTTATTTGATAAAACCTTAATGTTTTAACTTTGAATTTCAAATTAATTAACTTTGAATTTCAAACTAAACCCCCTTGTCTTGAGGATTAAGATCACTCTACGTGATTAAAAGTCTGCCACATGAACACTGAATAGGATGTAAATATTAAAAGAACTAACATAAAACAGAGTGAAATTTTTATTAAATTTTGTTTATTAATCATGTTTTTTTAACACATTATTAAGCAGTTGTTTGAGCTTTTTATGTGCCAAATAGATGTCAAATGCAACTTATTGGGTTTTCTATTAATTTTATTTTGATAAAGACTTAAGAGTTACAGAGAGAGAGAGAGAGAGAGAGAGTGATTTTATATGAGGAAGAAACACAATTGAATCAATGAAATATATATATATATATATATATATATATATAAGGTAAAGACTTCACGTGGGAGAGGATGAAGTTCAACCATGTGGCGCAGTCTTGAAAAGAGAATTGAGTTCAAAAGAAATGAAATATTCTTAAACCACATCAAAGGTAAAAACAAATCTAAATAGAGACTTTTTCTTTCTTTGGTTCAATATTTCAACTTTCAAGACTTTTCCAATTAAAAGATAAGGACTCTTCCCTGTTCACCTCTTGCATTTCTACTTATTTATATACACCAGCCCACAAACATTCACATCATCTTATCTCAAATACACCAAGACCAAGAATGATGTCATTTACTTTCAACCCTTCAATGACACTTACATAGCTCCAACATTGTCATCCCACCTAATCTTAACTTGTATGAGTTGGCTACGACCAAGAAAAAGGGCTTGTATATTTTATTGACAGACGACGACTTTATGATTTTGATTTTGAGGTCAAACATTGTGGGTTTTGTAAAAGCTATGATTGGCTTTGGGTCTTTGGATGTTTGGGAACAAAAGAGAAATAAAAAGAAACCTTCTAACTAATTATTGATGAGATTAGTTATTTTTTAATTATTTTTTAGAACTCATAATGTATAGGTTTCTTTGTAGTTTTTTACTACCATATTTAGTGTGGTATTGGTACAAGCACGACAATAAAAGTAAAAGGGCAATAGTGATTTTAGAGTGTCTTGTGTTTTATTTTTTTTAATTTGGAAGGCTAGCTTAAGGCAAATAAATATTGATAAATAAAAGTGTTAAAGCCAATTTCTTTAATTTTAGGATATGAAAGTATTTTATGTTTTGAATTTTAATTAAACTATATATTTGATCCCTATTTTTTACACCATATTTCAATTTGGTTCATAACCTTTTAATTGTGTTAATTTCGTTCCTAACATTTTAGTGTGGTGTCAATTTAGTCCTTACCATTATTTCTTGGATGAAAATTGATGACATGGCAAACGGCCAAAATAAAAAAATTAAGTTATTGTCATATCAGCGAAAGCTAATATTTTATTTTGAACAAGGGAGTCCTTGTACCGAAAGTTATACCAATTTGACTAGTAGAACAATATATTTCGGTACCGGTCAATATCGGTACATCGTTTCGGGTTTACCGTTATTTTTTATATTTATAAATATATATTATAATAATAAAAATAAAAGTTTACCATAAAAAATTACCTCAATTCAAAACAAATTATTTATGGTTTTAGACTTTAGTATACTAAGAAAACAAATAATACTAATAAGTTAATGAAAATAAGTTACCATTCTACCCTTACCAAATTCAAAAATTATAAAACTATAAAAAAACAAAAATTTTAAAAAAGAGGAAGCTTATTTTTGTACCAGCCGAAACGCCCGAAATCGGCCGATATGGCTAGTATTTAAACCAATTTACATTCAAGAAATAACTGCAATGACTAAATTAACACGTCATTAAAAGGTTATGAACCAAATTGAAATATAGTGTATAAGATAGGAACCAAATACGTAGTTTACCCTAAGCATTATAAATAAGTTTTAAAAAACATAAAAACATTTCAAATGAATTTACCAAGTATCTAGCTGTAGACCTGTAGTTAATGACAGAACATTTTTCTTTCATGTGGATTTTTTTATTTTCCAAGTGTCATTCATCCAAATAAAAATGGGAGAAAAGGAAAGGGTTTTATTTATTTATTATTATTTGAGGTAGAATTCTACAATAGTCTAATTTAAATGTATATGTATGTGAAACTCTCTTTTGAAGACTTGACCTCCCGCTCTTGCCCCCCACACTTTACAAATACTTAATTATATTAGTGGAGTGGCTGTCTATCCAAGGGTGCTCGGTGGTAAATGGAAGAGTTTTAAAAGGGAGAAAAATTAGACCCTAATATTAATTAGTTGACTGGCCATGAAGTATAAGAGCAAAACACCGACCATATACATTATACAAGCTACAATATTTATCAATTTTGAATTTCCAACTGTCAATTTATTATTTAAGGTCAAGAAAATAAATACATCCCAACTAGTGAAACAAAAAACATTAAATGAAAATTTCGCAATGGCTTAGCATGCGTTTGTGTGCATTTTGTGTTTTAAGCATGGGACCTGGCACTGTTCACGCGTTAGGCAGATTATTTGCTATACAGTGCATTTTAAGTATTCAGTTTTAACTTTTTATTTACTATAGTATTTTCAATTTTCAGCAAAATAAGCAGTACCCAAACAGACCTTTAGTGTGATAATACTGGACGATTGAAAGGTCTACAAATTATAATTGTAGTATAAAATTTCCCCATTGGCTGCAATATGGAAAATGGAGTGTAGGTAAATAAAAAGGGAAAGGAGACAATTTGGGAAAATTTTATAGAGAAAAATAAAGGTTTATTTAAACGAAAATTAAAAAGAAAAAGAAGAGAAGGGAAGCACAAGTGTATGTAAAATGTAGACTAGTTAAAAATAGGGAAAAAATGACTTTTTAATTTTATTTTGGTTAAATATTTGAAGGGAAGCACAAGTGTATGTAAAATGTAGACTAGTTAAAAATAGGGAAAAAATGACTTTTTAATTTTATTTTGGTTAAATATTTGAAGAGGCTGGTATGAATGCTCTAAGTACTTTTTTTATTTCTTATTTTTATACATCAATAGTTGAGGGTGGAGACTTGAACTTTGGATATCTTTATTATAAATGTCAAAAGGTGTCAGTCAAGCTACAAGGCTCTTGACCTTTTTATTGCTTTCATTTATATTTTCTTGTCAAAATATCACTTTTTACCCCTTTAAAATTGGGTTGTGTTCATTTTGGTCTTTAAATTTTTTTCCTATTTCATTTTAGCCCTTAAATTTTATGGTATAGTTTCAAATTCATCCTTGTTGTCATCTGCATTATGAAAATACTGATGTGGCTCATCGATTATTTATGTCAATTATATTTTAAAAAGTGGTCATATATATATATATACACAGAAACAGTATACCAGAATGTGTTGGCACTAAAATATGTTGTTTTAATCAATGAACCAAAACGGAATCTAAAACATAATTGACAACATTTTTAATCAAAAATGACAACAAAGAAAAAAAATGATAACCTCAAATTTAAAAGTACAAGACAAATAATGAAGCTCGATAGCATATTATTTCAACTTTGAGAAACATTAATAAGCAACAAAAATAAGAAATCACACTTAAAATTAAAACATCACATAACTTTCACATATAATAATCATGGATTTGAGGGTGTACGGATAGGGGAGAGATTTGGGATAGAGGGAACTATCTTGGGGACTTTGGGGGTTAAAGGAATGCCTAGTGAAGAGAAAAATGACTTGATTAGGTTAGGCAGTTTGGCTATGAATGACAGTACATCTGATTGAGTAAACTGTAAAAGATGACGAGTGGGAATAGTTGGACTTGTGGTATTTGGTAACGTTAGAATTGAAGGCAAATATGGTTCATCTGGTTGAGTAAATAGTGAAAGATGACGAGCTGCAAGGCTAACATTGATGCTTGAAATGAACATTGCAATGAACAAAGCTAAGATGAAATTCTTGAAAGACGCCATCGTTAATAATATTCAAGTTTGGATCCAAAAAACAAATGTGTCCTGTAGCAGAAGAGATTTGTGGTTTGATCTTATATACTGTTGAGGTGTTTTTAATTTTATAAAATTATTATAACTTACAATTTATGTTTCATTTATTGAACATGTCTACTGGATAGAACGTAACAAGTTTTTTAAAAACCGCTAATTAAGTTACAAACTTTTTGATATGCAATTGCACTAGTTGGTCTCGTAAAAGCCCAGGAGTTAAAAAAATTTTATATCCTTTCAGAACTATTAATTTCCTATGTAACTTTTTAGCCCATTATGCCTATAAATACTCAAAGTTAAGCCAATCTTACAAAAGGTACCCCAAATTTTTAGGGAGTATTTTTTTTCAAATATTAATGGACACCTCCATAGAATTAAATCTAGGATTAAATCTCTTGATGCACAGTTATCAAAAAAAAAAAAAAAAAAATTCTCTTGATGCACACAGGTCTACGTGTAAAGCACGAAAATGCCATATCCCATTAATAATATTTCATCCAAATTTTAGAATTTGTTTTTCTCAGCCACAAATTTGATCAGGCAAGCTAAGCAAATGATTTTATAGAGAGAGTGAAAGAGAGATTGGCTTGGAATAAAAAAACAAACCAAGAAATACTAAACTCTTTTTTTCTTTTTCTTTTTTAATTTGAAAATTCTTAATTGGAAATGGGAGATTTGAATCATAAAGTTAGAGGCTGTTGCACCTTGTATTTTGGGGATAATTATATGATAAAACCTTAAAATTACATTAAGTTTAAATTATTCAATTAGTTTACAATTGTAGCAATTTTTTTTTTCTTTCTTAATATAATTATAATTTTAAAAAAATGAGACAAAAAACAAAACTTTTTGCCCAGAGGGACACCAAATAGAATGTAAATGTTAAAAAGCCTAACCTAAAAAATAATGAAATTTTTGACTAAATTGTATTGATCAGTAAGGTTTTCTAATGCATTATTAAGTAGTTATTTCATATTGTGGCTCTTTTAAGTGCCAAATAAATAGATCTCAAATGCAAGTCATAGGATTTTCTCTTAATTTTAGTTAATAAAAACTTGTTAAGAGTTACAAATTATTCATTGAACTCATTAATAAAGACTTATTAATTTTGTTATCACATGAATTTTATTATACTTATTAATTTAATACGCATTGACACAACATGAACTCAATTTGAAAACGCATGTCCATGCATACAAAGAGAGAAAGCAAAACCTTATAGCACATTGAAGCAATGCAACCATGTATCCACTATATTTTTCTCGCTATACAGCAAAAACTATAAGTTGCAGTTCGTGGAAAAGAAAACTCTTCTAACTTTACAATTATGCGCTATCAATATGTATGGCTCCTAATCCTGTATTTGATATTGCTACACAAGTTTCAAACAAAATGCCACTGACTCTCATTTCGTTACCTGACCTGTGATTCTTCAAAAAGTGAGCACCAGTATACTTGTATGCTTGAGATTAGTTCCATGATCCACCCCTCTTGCACCATTAACTAAGCCTTGACAGTAGAACCACTTTCTGGCATTAGTAGGGATGGCAGGTCTCTAATTCGATAGCCACTGCCCCAGAAAGAAGCAAGACAAAGGCCCATAATAGCCATGGCAACTACTGAACAAGCTGGTGGAACTGCCTGACTGCTCCCGAGGAACTGGGTAGCAAGGAGCCCCGCCAGGGTGGAGCTTTGCATTCCTGTGCATAATGAAATTGTCCTACTAACTTCTTCTTCTTGCCTGTCAAACATGAAGTTAGATTAGAGGAAAACCAATTCAAAGTTCTAACTCCACCAAAAAGAAAAAATGCCAATTTCCAAAGGTGAAATATTCCTACATATGTGTAAGAATGCAAGCCTGCGTGCAGAACATTAAGAATAGCCAAGCTTGTCTAAATGTGTTCCCCTCCAAGAATTCACAAGATACAACTATTATCAATAGGGGAAGGTGGGCTTTTATCTACATGTCAATTGAGAAGTGAGCAAGGGAGTTTCAAAGAGAGGGGGTTGTTTGCCAGAGTTGCAAAAGGTAACAAACCTTTGGAATTGGACCCACCAACCGGCAATCAATTAGGGCTGCAAATTTGCAATGGCATTAAGGAGAGACAGATTATTGAATGGCAATCACAAAGTTTGACATGGAATCATACCTACTACTTCCATTCTTTGAGGAGTTTCGAGGACAGGAAAGGTATGCATGACAGACACACCCAATGAGGATATCTGATAAATGAGTGCCCCAAGGGCACAGGTTAAAGAATAACAAATATTCAATTACGATGTATAATGTTAGTGCCAACCACACTATAAAGCATGAAGCCTCTAGACTAAATCCTATCATAAGTGCCTAATAAAGAACAGTCAGATTTGGCAGCACAGAGACAGAAAGAAGGATTAGCTTTACCAGATTTTTTAATTCTAAGCAATGGACCCTCTATACCACATTGTTAATTGCTCACAAAGGGCTATTAAATGATAAAAATAGAGGTGCACAAGTTCGCAAAACAAGGCAATGCCAAGTGGATTAGTTTTTAATACATCCTTCATTATTAATAGGACAAGACATCTAAGCAAGACATTTAAATTTTCTCAGGCAGAAGGACAAATTTACCTAAAAACTGGAATTTTGGAGACCCAATATCCTACAGTAAAGGCCACAGCATGAAACATAAATATCGGTAAAACCAATCTGAGACCCTCCGCAGACAGAATTTGGTTCCGATTTATAGCAAGGGGGCTACCGATGCACAAAGAAGTGCAAATCATTGCAACAAATGGCATCACCGGTTCAAGGACAGTCACAACCGGTTTTGCATAAGTATTAAGCACAAGGCCAAGAGTGACTGGAACAAGAACAACCTAACAAAAAGTGCAAAGGAAATCTATTAGCAAAGTCAAATGAGGTAAAATCATTTGTAATTCCACTTGCAATTGATTAATGCACTGTTATTCTTACCTGCAATATTGACTTTGACATAGCAACAGCATCAACCGGAACAACAGATCCAATTAGAAGGCCAGTTAGTAGGGGTGTAACAAGCACTGATGCAATGGTAGTTGAGCTGGTTAGGAGAATGCTCAAGGCCACATCCCCTTTGCTTAAAAAACTAGCGTAGCTAGACAGCTGAGCTCCTGCAACACAAGATGTGAGGACAAAGCCTGCATAGAACATCTGAGACATGCCGAATGCCCCTGCAATTAATACTCCGAGTGCTGGCTTTAACACATACTGCGCAATGAACCCAACAGACAGTGGCAAAGGTCTGCAACAGATGAAAACTGAAGAACATTGGGAGCACATTCAAAATCTCACAAATGCAATGGAAAAGCAAAATTCTCAGAAGAAATACATTAGAATAATGGTTAAATGATTAAATTCACCATTTTATGACAGCTTAACCTTTTCAGACATCAAAATTCAACAATGTTATATCAAGATTTTACCTTTTAAATGCGAGAGCAAAATCATCAATGGAAAGCCTAATTCCAATAGACAACATGATCCCACCAAGAGCAGGTGCGTATAGCTCCTTAGATACCCTGGAGAAGTTTAGAATTCATTTTCTTTTAGTTTTTACACAACTCCAAAAAAAAACATAGATTAGCTGGGCAGACACATTGTGAATGTAAATCTTAACAAAAAAACAGTTTTTTGCCATAACACCTGCTAAGTAGGAACTAGAAGACATGTGAAGTAGAAAAACTAGGTAAAACTAAACTCCTTATTAGTTAGAAGCCTTTAGTCAAACACTTGTAGTCCAAAACCTGATATGCAACTTCCAGCCTACAAGATGACAACTATAATAGGAATTTTAAACTCTGGAAAGCACTCTGCACCTCACTTTTCTAACAGACAAGATAAAGTTAATAAAAAAAGTAAAAAACTTGACAAGTAAGAAATCAGGATAAAACAAAAGAACATTATTAAATATAGACTAATTAAAGTTATGCTATCAGAAAAAGGTTGAAAAGGAACATGCGATTATTCATAAGTTAATTCTGAAAGCAAAGTTTCAAGACAACAATTTCCAAGTATTTTATATAATCAACAATTTTATATTATTAGTACTTCAGAAACGGTGTCTAAAAACCGTATTGGAAATCACAGACAACAACCTACGACTAAGAATAGAAACCAAAGTACTGAAAATAACCAAAATCAGACTGAAACTCAGAAAACCCAATCACAGAAAAACAGAGAAAATCAAATGCAGACAGTTGAAAGCAATTAAACCATAATCAGACTGAATCACTGAAAACCCAATTAGAGAAAAACAATGAAACCCACATGCAAAACTTGAAAACTGAGAAATTAAAACTCAAAACAATGATAAGCCCAAATTGGAAAAAAAACAATCAAACTCACATGCAAACACTTGAAAGCGATGAAACCAAAATCAGACTGAATCACTGAAAGCCCAATTAGAGAAAAACAAAGAAACCCACATGCAAAACTTGCAAACAGAGAAATTAAAGCTCAAACAATGATAAACCCAAAAATAGAAACATGATGAAAAAGCACAAAACCACATGCAAAAGTCGAACACTCGAGTAACCCACCAAGTAAAAGTGGCAGGCTGAGCAAGAGCAGCAATCGCAGTGGCAGCAACCACAAAAGGAAGCGTTGCAGAGAGAATATGAGACAAAGAAGAAGAAGAAGAATCGGTGTTGCTGTTCTTGCCAGTATGCGCTAAATCGTTTGGGTTAATCCCAAACGACAGCATCGACGCGTTCCCTTGTCGCCTCTGTAAACCGACTCTGCCTATAAACGGCGAAGTGGAGCAGGCGAATATGGAGAGCTTTTGGTTGCTACGCTGTCCATTGGAGTGTTTGGAAAACGAAGAACAAGAAAAAGAAGAAGAAGAAGAAGAAGAAGAGGAAGAGAAAGAGAGAGGCCTGAATGAAGAAAAGGTGAGTTTTGGGTTGGGGAGAGAGAGGAAGGTAATTGAGGACATTGAAGAAGTGGACATGGATAATGGTGGTGGTGGTGGTCGTGGTAGAAGTAGTGGGATTCGTCGCCGGGAGAGTGGTGGTTTCCGGCGAGCTTTTGAGGAAGGAAAACAAAGGAGAGGTGGTGAACGAGTGAAGGATGAGATGATAGAGTAAGCTTAATACGTACACACAATCATTATTGTTATGTTCTTTTTCCCTAATTCTAGGAGCACACATATTTTTATAACTCTTTATTACAATTTTGATCGGGTAAAATTATGAAAATTATGAATATAACTTTTTATGGCTTGCAGATTTACTTACCATTTTTCTTTCACCATCCATATTTGGCCACATAACAGTTGCAATAAAAAAGTTGTGATACTAATTTTTTTTTTTTTTTTTTTGTTAAATGAAAATTGTTGCTGAAATGTTGTGAGATTTATTATCATCATAAAAGAAGTCAATGGCATAAAGCTCACATTTTTCATAACAAACAAGACTTAGATACAGTATTTATCTGTTGTTTCTTAGTTTTCACTCTTAAAACTCTGTCATATGACTTTTTTCTTGTGGGATAGAAGTGTATTAATTAGCTAAGTGGTCACATAGCAGAATCCTAAAAGAAAAAATTTAAGGAACAACACCTAAGTTATTATACATAAATTTTGTCTGTTCATAATATCATAAATATTTTTTGAGTTACAAAATAATTCTGAATTATATTAGTTTAAAATTGTTAGAGTTAACAATTTTTCCTAGATAAAATAATTTGACACAAAATAAATTAGGCTTAATCTTTTTAGTAAAGAAATGTTATATTCATAACATTTTTACAGCACTTTTATAACAAATTTTAGGTGACATGTTATTAAGGGTAATTGTATTTTACCACCCTAAATTATATCTCAAATTACACTATACACTATAAACTTTCAGAATATACGGTTAGTGCCCTAAACTATAACTCATGTTACACTTTGCACCATGCCGTCAATTTTGTTGTCATCTTGGACAAAAAAACAAAGTTTATGGTACAAAATGAAATCGGGAGTATAGTTTTATGATGATAAAGTGTAATTTTTCCTTTATTTTTAAAGGACTGAGAAGAGAAGTAATTTCGTCTTTTCAAGTGGTGTCATGCTTTTCCATCCAAGATACTTGCAAAACTGAAGGATGAGTGTAAAGTATAACACGAGTTATAGTTTAAGACATGGTTTTAAAAACCGGTACGATCAAAGAACCGGAATAGAGAGTGATTCTCGGTTTTATGGTCGGACCGGGGTCGGACCGATGGTCGAACCGATGATATCATAAATAAATAATTAATAATTATAAAATATAAATAAATAAATAAATAATTTTATAACTAATATTTTAACTAAAAAATTAAATTAAATAACAGTAAAACATTAAACCTTAACTTTAATTTATAAGAAATGATATGTTCACAATAGTTTTACAATATTTCTACAACAAATTCTAAGTAGTTAGTTGTTACTAATTGTTATTGTTAGGGAAAAAAAAGTAATTTTAATATTAAGTTCAAATTTGAACCAATAACAACTAACCACTTATAATTTGTTGTAAAAATATTGTAAATATAACATCTTTCTTTATTTATATATTAGACAACCAAACTCAAGCCTACTATAAAAATTATTTTTATTATTCTTTCATTTTTCAAATATCAAAAAGTCACCTGTGAGTGACAATATCATTGCCCATTACTTTTCCATCACATATCCCACCTTTAGTCCTTTACACGTTGATTATCCACCTACCACATATTTTGAAATCTTACATCCACACCTTAGTTAATTAAAAGCTTTGTACGGTTTCTTCTTTTACTTTTCTCTCATTTCTCATCTCTTTGCCTTCAGTGCTCTCTCTCGGTCAATATATGTGCATTAGCGCCTGTGCAAGTCTCCAAGAGCAGCAGCAAGATTTTTCTCATTCTTTTTATTCAGCCAAAAAAAAAGAAAAAAAATACAAGAGCAGCAAGAAAAGCTCTTAAACTGAAGCGGACATTGTACCTGCGTGGCTGCATCTCTTTGGTTTGAGTTTCCTCAGTTCTTTTCAACTGTGTCAAGTCATAAATAGTAAATCTGATATTTTTTGTGTCAATGTGGGCATCTTAGGCTTCACAGCTTTAAACTTAACAACATTTTCAAAGTCAAAACCTCTCTTCTTCTTAAATCTGAAACAAAATCTCTTATTTATTTATTTTTTTTTGGTCAGAAACACAGTGGCTGAAGGGTTAAAGAACAAGCTAAAAACCGGTTTAACCTTACCGGTTTCCGGTTTTTCGGTTAAACCGGCGATTTTTCCGGTTTTTCCGGTTTTTCCTTCATTTTCAGTTTTTAATAATAACCGGACCGGATTAAGGTCCGGTTCCCGATTGAACCGGTTGAACCGGCCGGTCCGGTCCGGTTTTTAAAACTATGGTTTAAGATGCTAACTGTGCATTTTAAATGTTTAGGGTACAAAGTGTAATTTAGGATATAGTATAGAATGGTAAAGTGTAATTTTTACTTTTTGTTATTGGTAGTTAAAAAAGTAATTTCAATGATGAGTTCAGATTAAGACTAATAACAATTTACCACTTAAGATAAGTTATAAAAGTGTTGTAAACATGTTATGAATGTAGCACTTCTTATTTTGATATGGGGTAGATGTGACTAGATATTTTTCATAAGTCATAAAATAATGTAATAAATCATGTGATTTAATACATATAGATGGTCTTATAAACTACTAAGTAATCTCCTCCAATCCAAATTTAGTAGAAAACTTTATCAATTTTAAATGAAATAATCATAAAATCAATTTTTAGCTTTTAAAAATGTTAGAAGACTTTTTTTCCAATTAATTTTTAATTAGAGGTAAATTGTATTTTTAAATCTTAGAATTTGGGTAAAGTTCAATTTTCGTCTTTCAAGTTTAAAAATATTTGATTTGGTTAATGAATTAAATTCTAAATAAATAAATTCATTCTTGAAATATGTGTTAAGTTCGACTCTGGTCTTTTATATATTGGGTTTGTTAGATTTTGGTTCCCTCAAATATGCGATTGCTTCCACTTGGCCCCTAGGGTGCCCCAGAATCCACACAATCCCCTGGAAAGAAAAAAATAAATGGAGAGAATTATTTTATTTTTTAACCTTTAAGGACCAATTGAACCAACCCATATTGGAGGAAAAAAATATAGAATTTCCCCTTTAATTAAAACTATTATTAATTATATTTTTTCAATTTTTATTAAAGAATTTTTACTTATAGTTTTATTTTGATAATTTTTGTTTGTATCTTAAATTTTGTTTTTGTTTTATTTTCTAATTTAATTTGTTGGGTAACATATGAGTAAAGTCACATATTGAATAATAATGAGAAAATTGAGTAGTTAATATAACATAGTTATCTCAAACTAATATACTTTTTGGATTAAGTGTTGTCTCTATATGTTATATTAACCTTTCAATAGGAATCTCCCCAATATTGTTATCTCCACAATAAGTGGTGTCAAAGTTTAGGGTAGTGTGTAGCAAGGTGTTCAAGGTCACTTGCGCAATTGAAGCAACGATAGAGCAAGGTTAAAGGGGCCTAACAAAGTAGTATGATGGTAGATCACAGTGAAGTGTGGAATTGATATGTGATTCTCGAAGATGGTGTATAAGAGACCTGTGGATGATGCACTCCATTTAATCTAAGTCCACAACCCCCTCTAATAGGAAACTTGAGATTTTTAAAAGCATTTTTTTAAATTTAAAAAAAAAAAGAAAAAAATGAAAAGAAAAGAAAAGGTTTTTGAAGTCTTTTTTAGTCATCCAGGAAAGGTCAATGTAAAATGTAAATATTTATTATTTTAGAGGTAAGTGTAATAACATAAAATTTAGAGGGAGGTTGGCGCAATTTTTCCTTTTTTAATTCATCTATCATAATTTTTTTTTTTTTTTTTGATAAAAAATAATGATATGTGATGATACGCTTTCATCCAATAACTTGATATACTTTTACTTTTATTTTATAAACTATTTTATTGTTCAAATTTGATGATGATCAATTTTTTTTTTTTTTTTTTTTTTATTTTACATGTGAATTTTCATTAATTTGTGAATTATCACACAACTAGTATTACATAATAAAAGACTCAACTAGTATTACATAATAAAAGTTGCCTCCAACATGATGTTGCTTTTTTATATGGCTCACTAATTATTGAGATAATTTACGACATGTGAAACTATATCATCGAAGTTTTTAAAAAATTTACCTTGCAATTCTAATTGAAATTATATTATCAAAATTTTCCAAAAATGTCTCTTGCATAATAAAAGTTATGTATTATATATTGTGGTTGTGTAGAACGAATATTCTCATCTTTTTTCTTTATATTATTTTTTTTCTTCTTTCATCATTTGATAAATTATAAGTTAATTTAAAATACTAATATAATTGATTAAAGTCAAACTCTATTGCTAAAATTCAAAAATATTACTCTTATTAATTTTTAAGAAGTAAAGTTTTTAAAATTTTAAAAGATGGTTTATTATTTATTGTAATCAATTACCATAAATTTTTGTATTGTTTATGTGGGGGCTGAAGGACCGAAGAAGGGATTGTTGGGTTGTAGTGTTGGTTTTGGGGCATCATATGCCCAAGCAGGGAGTTCACCCGAGGAGGGGAGATGAAGAGGCAAAAGGTTTTTAGGAGTTTCAAGTGGGAAGGATTGGCTGAGGAAAGAGAATCATGAGGAGTAGGGGAAGTTTCCAGAGAGAAGTAGTCTGTTGCCACCACATTAAATGGTGGGCAACAGCTTTATTAGTTGCATTGATGAAGAAGTGACCTGAACAATGTAATTCACAGCTAAGTAAACTCCATCTACCACCTTCTTTAGATGTTTAAAGGAACAAGTGTCATGAAGAGAAATTGGAGAGATAAAGATGGAAGGTCAGGATGCAAAGAAAGGGAGAGGATATAAGAAAAAGATTGTTTTAGGAGAAGGGGCATCCAGACACAAGTACCAAAAAGAAAAAAGAAACAAGAAGAACATTAAGAGAAGAGAGTAAATAGTGCAACTTTCTTTATAACATTGGCCTCCTCGGGCAGGCTTGTAGAAAAATATTTGCTCATCTATTCTATAGCATTAGCCATTTCTTCCTTATTTTCATCTTCGGGTAGAGCCCTCTCTTGTTGTTTGTTTCCCCCTCTTAAAAATTTTATTGATTTGGGCCAAGATTAAACTGTACAACTCATTGTTCTAAGTAGGCTTGGGCCGCAAGATCTTTTTGTCCTTACAGTTTATAATTCCAAACATATTATATATGCACACACACACCGTGCTTTCACCATGTGGTACCCAACAAATACATTAATATTATTAACAAAGATTCTTTAAGTGAAACATAACATTTTTCTCAACAACAACCAAAAAAAAAAAAGAAGAAGTGAAACATAACATTATTGCAAAATTTTCAATAAATTTAAAATATTACTTCAAACTAAATTCTCAAAATTTTTAAGAATATTAAATGAGTTTTTTATTATGTTAATAATTTATTATACATTATTAAATTTTATTTTATTTTTAATACTTATACTATTTGCTTTGACCACGTAATTTGAGGTGATTTTTAATCTTTTATTTTTACTATTCAGTTTTAATATATTATAAATTCTACACTAAAATTTTAAGTTTTTAAAAAAATGATGAATTTAGTCACTAAATTATTATTCTAACTAATTTAAATTGTATTATTAAATTAGTTTCTTTAATATACATTTTCCATCTTATCCTTAGTATATAATATTACTACACAAATTGCCCTGACATTGGAACAGGGACATAATGGGAAATCAATTGAAAATAAATGTTCAATAAGCGAGAAAATTTGTGATATTATACAAAACAATTAATTTAAAACCAAATTTTTTAACGATTACTAATATAAATTTTTTTTAAATGGTAATATAATAAAAATAGTATCAATGATTATATGAATATAATATTTCTTCAACCACAATTTATTATTTTAACAAGTTGTTGAAAAGGTCATGAGAAATTTTAGAACCATATACAAACAAGGTTTAAGTGATAACCTAGTGATGATGTTATTTATAGTTTTTTTTAGGACAAAACTTAGATACAGTATATTAAATGCTATTCCTTAGGTTCCCTTCTTAAAATTCAGTCATGTGACTACTTAACTAAAAAATACACTTCTATCCCATGAGAAAAAATTCACATGGCAGAATGTTAAAATGAGAACTTAAAGAACAACACCTAAGTACTGTACCTAAGTCTTGCTCTTTTTTATTTATTTATTTTTATGTCCCTTTTTTGTCATTTGAACCTCACCTTCACCTCTTATTTCCCTCCGCCCCCCCCCCCCCCCCCCCCCAAATTATTTATGGAATATGATTCTTTATTTCAAGTTATCTCAATTTTGTCTATTTCTTAGTTAAGATTTTATCCTTCTGAGACTTATGTTATTTAAAATATTAAATAATGAAGTCAATAATACAGCTTTAAATTTCTATCATGAAATGGGGAGATCCTTTCCCACCATATACCTAAGGTAAATTAAAAATGATAATTACACTCTCCTCCTTTGAAATTTGAAGAAATTAACACTATCCAATTCTATTTAAATTAGTAACATAATATTCTAAATTTCTATAAGAAACTCCTTTAAAAAGTTTAACCATAGTTAGTAAAAACATAAGATAATTTTAGAATAAAAATAAAAAGTTTATTAAGCACCAAAAGACTTGCAAGTTGTAACATCAAATCTCTCCATTAACCATTTAAAAAATGAAAAAAAAAAAAAAAAAGAAGAAGCAAAAATCATACTTAATATTTTAAAATATTCTTTAATTAAATATTTAAAATAGTGGATTTTTATTCTAAAATGGATGGCAAGTTTGGAAACTTTCCTTTGAATAAAAACTTTGCATTTTTAATTAAAAAGTATTTTGATAAAATGGATGTCAAATGCCAAGGAAAAAAAATGTTTTTTTTTTCCTTTAAGCTTTGGGTGAAGTGACGTTTATAGACCTCAAGGTAGAAAAACGTAATTATACCTCCCAAAAAAAAAAAAAAAAGTTCTCAAGCCAAACTGCCAAAGCTGACATATATGCATGTTGGCACATTTATAAAACTTGTGCCATGTACATCTTGTTGCCAATGCCATATGATGAACTTGTCATTGGCTTTTGGAATCAGAAAATAGGGCAATGTTGACAGAATTATCATGAGGGGTGAGGAGTGCGGAGTGACTCTCGTGTCTGTTGGATTTACTTGGTTCAGGCCCCTGCATGTCAATGCTTTGGCAACTAACTGAAGTGAACCACAGCCATGTGTTTTTTTCCTTCTAGAACACTCCATATTGACTTTGTTGTGGCCTTTCAAAATTCAAAATAAATAACAATATTTTCTTGGAAGATATTGATAAAGAAGTAAAATATGAAATGATTAGTTTTATTCAAAAAAGAAGAAGAAAAAAGTAGTTGAAGAATCTAAAGAATGTGGGTGAAGTGAAAAAAAGTCGGTGATGGCAATGACAATGTCAAAGTAATGTAGACTGGTAAAACCAACTTCCCCTCCATCCACATTTTTCTCTCACTCTTTTCTTGGAGAGACTTGAGAATGAGTGTGAGTGTCATTCAAGAAGAAGGAAAGAAAAAAATTATTCAAAAAAATTGAGACGGGTTAGGATTACGTGATTAAATGATTAAATTTATCATATTTTATTAACTTAAAATTTTAGGAGAATCGATAATTTAACAATTTTTATTTTTAAATTATTGAAAAGTTCATTTTTGTCCCTAAATTATTAAATTTTGTATAATTTAAGGGTCCATTTAGTTAGAGAAATGGAAAGTGGGAGGAAAATAGTGGAAGGATTGAAAATATTTAGTTTTCCTTCATATTTGTTTGGTTGAGAGATAAAAAATTATTTTGTTTGGTTAAGATAAAAAATGAGATAATAGAAAATAAATTTGGTAGAAATTTACTATTACTTCTCTATTAGATAAAACAAAAAATAACACATTATATTTTTATTAAAAATTTGTGTATGAATGAATAATTCATTTAAAAAAGGCACAAGAAGTTCAAGAACAAAAAATATATTCTTAAAAAAAACTAAACTAAACTAAACTGACGTTAAAAAATTAAAAAAAAAGAAAATAAAAAAGAAAGAAAGAAAGAAAGAAGAAGATAACTTCTTGGACAAGGCTGGGTGAATAGCAAAGAGGAAAAGACAAAAAGTAATGTAACGTACCTGGGTAATAGGCGAAGAGCAAGGAAGAGAAACAGACAATTTTGTTCAAAATGGGGGGAGAATTTTGTCCAAAATGCTTAGTCTCAGTTTGACTCTTATTTTCTTCCCAATTTGGAGAGATGAAGTTTCGGTAAGCTCGGAAAGAAAAACAACTGAACTTTACCAATCTTCTCTCTTCCTTCCCTTCTAACCAAACATCATTCTTAATTATTTTCTCTCATATTTTCTACTTTTTTTTTATCCTCTCTAAAATTACTCCAACCAAACATAGCATAAGTTTCTATGGACCATCCTAAAAAAATTTATAGAACCACCACTGAATTAAGCTCAATATATTTATGAACAACTCGATTCTTTTACAACTCTAATCTCAATCTAAATTTCAAATTGGTAAAGTATAGTATATCCAAACTTTAATTTATTATTATTTTTTTGGTGTTGTGTGTGTGCTTTTTTTTTCTCTCGTTTGGAATTGTGGTAGGGATTTCAAGTTTTTTTTTTTTCTCTCTCTCTCTCTCTCTTTCGGATGCTTGACATGATTAATCATGTGGGCATCACATGTTACCCAACTTTTTTAAGTTCTTCAATCATCCGAAAAAAAGGAACAGTTTGTTGATCTTCATATTGCACTTTAATAATTGCGGAGACTCGTTTGATTGATCTCGTATACATACCTGTTTTTCTTTCCTGGGTTATTGGTCTGGTTTCATTTTTTTTTTTTATTGTTTTTATATATAAAGAACTTCATTATTCTTTTTAAAAAAATAAGAAAATTTATTATTGTTTAATGTTTATCATTCCATTGAATTTGTTTTTATGTGTTTTATAAAGAACTTCATTATCTATATTCATGATTAGACGTCACTCATTGCTATAAAACCAGCACTAAAGCTGCTGTTTTTCTTGTTCTCATTTCATTAATTTTAATAAAATTATAAAAACTCCCTTAAAGTTTAGTACAAGCCACACAACTATTTTATAATTTTTCGTAGTTAAATTAGATGTACTTCCCTCAAAATAAGACGTGAACATTATTTTATTATTATTATTATATGGTATGAACTTTCTTTTGATATATCACACTCAGCCCAGAAACAGTTTTTGATTTTATTTCTTGGGTTTGACTAACTTTTTAAAAACGAATCTCTTTTTTTTTTAAAGAGGGATTACCATATTATCTACTAATTAAATAAATCTACTACTATTTATCATTGTATAATTTTTTTTTTAAAATCCTTTTAAAAAAGTATGTAAGTCAAAACTCTTATTTCTTTATTTCTAATTTTCTGAATAATCTAACAATGGGGCAAGGTATCCCCACCAGGGTACTTTTGAATGAGAGTTTAGATTTAGGGTCCGTTTGGATACAGTTTATTTTTACTGAAATTGAAAACACTATAGCGAAATTATTTTTAAATGTGTAAATAGTGCTGTGGGACGCATTTTTAATGAAAAAGTTGCTAAAAAGTGTAATTTGTGGGACTCGTAAATAGTGCACAAGTGTATTGTTCACAGTTGACAAGTCAACTATTGTGGGCTGAACAAAAAAAAAAAAAAAAAAAAAAAAAAAAAAAAAAAAAGAGAAAAACGCAGAACAAAGACGCAAACGCCAAAATCATCCAAAATCATTTGAATCCAAACGAGTACTTAGATTGACTTTGACGGAAGAATATATTACCATAGTTCTTTTTTCTTTTTTTAATTTAAGTTTTCCAAAACTTTGTTTCCAATAACAACTGTTCTTCATGCCATGTTTTCTGTAGTGAAAATTTTGTTGCTCACGAGTCATGAGTCATGAGTCATAAGTCATAACATAACTGTTTGGGTAGTTTCTTGCCAAGACAGTGTCTATTATTATTAGGGTAAATTCCACAAACTTACCCTGAGGTTTGTGAAAATACCAATTAGGTCCACAACATTCTAAAACCTACCAATTTAGTCCTTAAAAGACAATTTTGTCCCTGACTTTTTTTCTCTTTCTCTAATCTGTCTTCGTTCCTCTCCCCTTCTCTCTCTCTCTCTCTCTCTCTCTCTCTCTCTCTCTCAAAAATCACTGAAGGGTAGGGATAATCCCAAAAAGGTGCTTCTTGAGATCAACTGTTTGGCTCCTTTCCAATCCCTGTTCCGCCATTCCTTTCTTTTCTTATAAATTCTTCTTTTACTCTGTTAAAACCAACACAAAATTATTCAACACCAAAACCCCATCTCTAATCTAACCCAGAAACATACCCTATAAAACCAACAAAATTCAACACATATACACAAACCATTCACCACCAAAAACCCATTTTTAATCAAACCCAGAAACCTACTCTACAAACCAACAGAATTCAACACATTTAAACAAAACATTCACCACCAAGAACCCATTTTTAAATCAAACCCAGAAACATCCACTAACTTTTCAAGGAACCAATACATATACACATGATAAAATTACAGAATAATCATCCATAAAATTGTAAGATTTATTTATGTTAGCTCAGACAAAACAAAAAACTTCTCTTTCTATTCGGTGAGGTCCGATTTAGAGATTGTAGATTGGGCTTATTCGGCGATTCAGCATGCGATGTCTCGGCTTGAGGATGAGTTTCAACATGTTTTGATTCGGAGCACCGTTCCTCTTGACGCTGAGAGACTGTACGGCTCGATCCGCCGGAGTAGCCTTTCGTTCCCAGTCAACGATGCCGGAATGATTGCCGGAGAAGATGATATGAGTGTGGTGGTTAGTGACTTTTCTAGTGGCTGTGGGTGATATGGGTTTGTTGGGCAGTGGGTTTTGAGAGAGAGATCTAAGAAAGAGAGAGAAAAGAGAGAAGGGGAGAGGAACGGAGAGAGAGAGAGAGAGAGAGAGAGAAAGAGAGAGAGAGAGAGAAGGAAGAAGAGGAAGATCGGTATTATCACTGAAGGGTAGGGATAAAATTGTCTTTTAAGGACTAAATTGGTAGGTTTTAGAATGTTTTGGACTTAATTGGTATTATCCCAAACCTCAGGGTAGGTTTGTGGAATTTACCCTTATTATTATTTCTCACAAAACGGGTGGGAAGCCGAACCCAGTTCCAAAAATAAAGATATCAATTGTTTCTCAAAAAAAAAAAAAAAAATCCTATCAAGATCACTGGAAATTTCATCTAATAACAACTCTAATGAACCTTTAAAAAGAGAGAAAGGCCAGGAAAATACCTCTAGTATACTATTGATTAGAGTTTTATTAAGAAATATCAGCCACATCGGTTAAGATTATAGCATTGAGGTGTGGAGGAATAATGAACCTAAAAAAGGATGATGATTTGGGAAATGGGATCCCACTAAGTTGGCCCTGTATTTCTAGTACAACAACTCTATACACAAATTGATAAGGTTATTGAAGATAGTAAAATTTAGTCTGATGGGCCTATCTTAATGGGCCTGACGGATGGGTACTGTTTGGTCTTTGTAAAGATGGGCCCACGCGCTCTGAAGGCCCATCGCAGACAGACATGGTAAGGGCCCATGATTCGAAATCTCTATTTGCCTAGAAAAGCCCTAAGATCCAATAAGGGAAATTGTATCAAAGTCCCACATTGGAAAGATCTGGAGGTTAAGAAGAAAAGCAACTCTTTACCACTATAAAAAGGAGTAATATTCACGCAAATCAAGGTAAGATGATTTGACCCTCTCTAACGCCTCAAAATAACTCAAGGGACGAATTCTGACTTGACCTTCGGAGGGCTTTTGGCCGACACCACACCGGTGCTCTCTAAGGGTTCTTCTTCCGTTCGTTCTTGTTGTGCAGGTTCATTGACTCGCGAGTACGGTGTGACTTATTGGTGACAATTCTCAACGTCATCAGTTGGCGCCGTCTGTGGGAAACAGAGACGTATAGTACTCCCTAGATTCCCAGACAAAAGAGTTACATGGTACTCACTCGCTCAATGGCAACCACGAATGACGTTCAGGAAGAAGCCCCTACGACGGCCCTTGAGAGACAGGTCAGGACGCTCGCCGCAGCCGTGGAGCGCCTCACCAAGCAAAACCACGACCTACAAGAGCAGCTGAACCAAAAGAATGCCGCGGTCAATAACCAAAGAGCGGATCAAGAGGGGAACAGCGCCGAAAGGAGAAATCAGGACGGACCACAGGGGAGTAACGCCCCGAGCAAACCAGTACGACGGGACATAAGCATCCCTTCCCCGACGGACACTGCTCCACAATCCATCATCGCGGAGATGCAGGCGATGAAGGAGCAGATGGACGTGATGATGAGCGCTCTCAAGGGGCGAGTGTCAAGTGATCTTGACGACCTTGTCAACCGGACTGACTCGCCATTCACGGCAGCCGTCAACTCCTTCCCCTTGCCAAGTAAGTTCCGTATGCCAAGTATGGATAGTTACGACGGAGTCAAGGACCCTCTAGATCACTTAGAGACCTTCAAGACCCTGATGCACCTTCAGGGAGTGGCAGACGCGATTATGTGCAGGGCCTTTCCTACAACCCTGAAGGGCGCAGTGAGGATTTGGTTCAGCCGGATAGCGCCCAACTCCATCAGCACCTTCAAGGAGCTAAGCGCTCAATTTACTACGCATTTCATCGGAGGACATCGGTATAAGAAATCCACGGCTTGTTTAATGAATATCAAGCAACGAGAAGAGGAGACGTTAAGGGCCTACATATCACGCTTCAACAAAGAAGCACTCTCGATCGACGAAGCCGACGACAAGATATTGGTAGCAGCATTCACAAACGGGCTGAAGGGGGGTAAGTTTTTGTTCTCCCTATACAAAAACGACCCCAAGACCATGTCGGAGGTCCTTTACAAGGCCACCAAATATATGAACGCTGAAGACGCACTACTATCGCGAGAAGATAGACCCAAGAAAAGAGATAGACCGGAGGATTCCCGACAGGACCAGGGGCGGAAGAAAGGAAGGATGGGAGACCGAAGGGAGGACAGACGTCCAAAACCAATGAGCGGAAGGTTCGCAAATTTCACCCCGCTAAACGCGCCAATTGACCAAGTCCTAATGCAGATTAAGGACGAAGGGTCCCTGACGTTCCCAGGAAAGCTGAAGAGTGACCCCAGCAAAAGGTCCAGAGACAAATATTGCCGCTTTCATCGTGACCACGGCCACGACACGGCCGATTGCTACGACTTGAAGCAGCAAATCGAAGCACTTATCCGACAAGGGAAGCTGCAGAAGTTCGTCAACAAGGGGAGAACGGATCAACCCCCACAAGAACAACACCTCCGCCGAGAAAACGAGCGACCAAGACCCCCAATTGGAGACATAAGAATGATAGTCGGAGGTACTGCTGCGGCCGGATCGTCAAAGAAGGCTCGCAAAACATACCTTCGGATGGTACAGAATGTCCAGTTGACGAGCAGAGTGCCAAGGATAGCAAACAGAGAAGAACCTATTGTTGGGTTCACGGAAGAGGATGCACGGCGCCTACACCATCCACACGACGATGCCCTCGTCGTCAGCGTGCGGACAGGAGACTACAACGTGCACCGAGTGTTGATCGACAACGGCAGCTCGGCCGACGTATTGTACTATCCGGCATTCCAGCAGATGAGGATTGACAGGGACCTGCTAATACCGACAGACGCCCCGCTCGTTGGTTTCGGAGGGAGTAAGGTATTCCCTCTGGGTTCGGTAACGTTACGGGTGACAGTAGGAGATTACCCCCAACACATCACCAGGAACGTGACATTCTTGGTGGTCGATTGCTCGTCCGCCTACAATGCTATCCTTGGACGACCTACGCTCAACTCGTGGAAGGCGGCAACATCAACTTACGCCCTAATGATCAGGTTCCCAACGGAGTATGGGGTAGGAGAGCTACGCGGAAGCCAAGTTGCCGCACGAGAATGCTACGTCGCTATGATGGAGATGCAAGACCAAATCCAGGCCTTGAACATAGAAGAGCACCGAACGGTGGCGGAACCAACAGAGAAGCTGGAGGAGATAACTCTTGACAGTTCCAATCCGGACAGAACAACCAAGATCGGAACGCTTGCCAAACCCGCAATCCGTCAAGAGCTCGTAGCTTTTCTGAGGAGCAATAAGGATGTGTTCGCCTGGAGCCATGACGATATGCCGGGAATCGATCCCTCCGTCATGGTACACAAATTGAATGTATTACCCTCATTTCCACCCGTCCGACAAAAGAAGAGAGTGTTCGCAACGGAACGAGACCAAGCAATAGCGGAGGAAGTCCGCAAACTCCAAGAGTCAAGCTTTATCAGGGAAGTCTACTATCCCGATTGGCTGGCGAATGTGGTGATGGTAAAGAAAGCGAGCGGTAAGTGGCGTATGTGCGTGGATTTCACGGATCTTAACAAAGCGTGCCCTAAAGATAGCTATCCCCTTCCAAGAGTCGACGTCCTAGTAGACTCGACGGCTCAACACCAATTATTAAGCTTCATGGACGCTTTCTCGGGTTATAATCAGATCCGCATGCACGAGGCCGATCAGGAAAAGACTTCGTTCGTAACCAGCCAAGGACTATTCTGCTACAAAGTAATGCCATTCGGCCTGAAGAATGCGGGGGCAACATACCAAAGGCTAATGAACAAGATGTTCGCGCAGCAGATCGGGAGGAATGTTCAAGTCTATGTCGACGACATGCTGGTGAAGAGCCAGAAGGAGGAAGACCACCTCGAAGATCTTAAGGAGACGTTCGGTACGCTACGATCTTACAACATGAAACTCAATCCGGGAAAATGCGCATTCGGCGTAACGGCAGGCAAATTCCTAGGTTTCATGGTATCCCAGAGAGGGATTGAGGCTAACCCGGACAAAATCCGAGCCATACTAGAAATGGCACCCCCGCGAAATGTGAAGGAGATACAAAGCCTTAACGGCAAGATAGCGGCGTTAAATAGATTCGTGTCGAGAGCCACGGACAAGTGCCTGCCCTTTTTCCGCACATTAAAGAAATCATTCGAGTGGACGGACGAGTGTCAGCGAGCGTTCGAGGAACTAAAGGCATACCTATCCTCACCACCCCTATTGAGTCCCTCGCAACCTGGCGAAGAACTTTTCCTCTACTTGGCTGTCTCCTCTGTCGCCGTCAGCGCTGCTTTAATTAGAGAAGAGGATAATGCACAGAAACCTGTATACTACGCCAGCCGGGCGCTCCGCGGCGCCGAAGAAAGATACCAACCTATGGAGAAACTCGCTTTCGCATTGATAACGGCGGCTCGCAAGCTCAAACATTACTTTCAAGCCCACACCGTGAATGTAATGACCGACAAGCCCTTGCGAAGGGCACTGAGTAATCCTGAAGCCGCAGGTCGACTGACACTGTGGGCAATAGAATTGAGTGAGTTTGATATCAAGTACCGTCCGCGTGTGGTCATTAAAGGACAAGCTGTAGCCGACTTCATAGCGGAGTTTACGCGTGACGAGGACAAGGGGGCAGAAGAACCCCCCAAGTGGAGCATCTTCACCGACGGGTCATCCAATCGGCGAATTGGAGGGGCCGGCATAGTGTTGCTGTCGCCCGAAGGGGACAAGATCGAATGTATGGTCCGTCTCGACTTCCCCATTACCAACAATGAAGCAGAATACGAAGCGGTGGCGACAGGACTCGACCTAGCCAAAGCCGCCGGAGCTGAAAGTGTGGCCGTCCATTGCGACTCTCAGGTCGTGACCAATCAAGTAAACGGAGACTACGAATGCAAGGGGGAAAGGTTGAAGAGATATCTTGATCAAGTAAGAACGAGAGTCAACGGACTAAAAGCGACGGTCGTCCAAATCCCCAGGGGAGAAAATGAGCTCGCCGACCGGCTAGCCAAAGCCGCCTCAGCAGAACATGTGATGACACCGAGTAATGTACTTTCCTTCGTTCAACTCTATCCACTAATAGACCCCGACAATATGCAGGAGATACGCTCCGAAAGAAACTGGACCACCCAGATAGCTTCATACCTGAAGGACGGGTTACTGCCACAAGAGAAGGAGGCAGCAAGGAAGCTGAAAGTCCAAGCGGCGAGATTCGTCTTGATAAGAGACGTTCTTTACAAGAGAGGATTCTCCCGCCCTTATCTAAGATGCCTCGGGGTTGAAGAGGCAGACTACGTAATGAGGGAAGTGCACGAAGGGATATGCGGGAATCACTCTGGATCGCGGTCGTTGGTGCACAAACTGGTACGAGCTGGGTATTACTGGCCGACCATGCAGAAGGATGCCGAGTCGTACGTTAAGAGCTGCGACAAATGCCAGAGGTTCAGCAATTTTATCGGACAGCCAGCTGAGGAACTGACCCCTATGACGGCTCCATGGCCGTTCGCACAATGGGGACTGGATATCATGGGACCCTTCCCAACTGCGGTAAGGCAGCTCAAGTTCTTGGTAGTGGGTATTGACTACTTCACAAAATGGGTAGAAGCGGAAGCCTTGGCCACCATTACAGAAAAGAAAGTTAGAAGTTTTGTTTGGCGGTCCATCGTATGCAGGTTTGGTATTCCTAGAGTCCTTGTCTCGGATAACGGGAGGCAGTTCGACAACAGCCACTTCCGGGATTTTTGCACACAGCTAGGAATAAAAAACCACTACTCATCACCCGCCCATCCTCAGGCCAATGGCCAGGTTGAAGTCACGAACCGATCCCTGCTAAAGATTATCAAGACTCGGCTCGAGGGGGCAAAGGGAATATGGCCCGAAGAATTACCGAGCATACTGTGGGCGTACAGGACAACGGCGAGGACTCCGACAGGAGAGACGCCATTTCGACTGACATACGGGAATGAGGCGGTCATCCCCGCAGAAGTTGGCCTCACAAGTTACAGGGTTCACAACCATGACGAAGGCAGGAACGACGAATCAATGAGGCTACAGCTGGACCTGATAGATGAGGTAAGGTCGGCAGCGGAGCAAAGGATCGCAAGATACCAGGAACGCATGGCCAGACATTACAACTCCCGGGTCCGACACAGAGACTTCCAAGTAGGAGACCTCGTACTCAGGAGGGTCATGGGTGCAGCTAGAGACCCTACACAGGGAAAGCTCGGCCCCAACTGGGAAGGACCTTACCGAGTCACGGCATGGAAAAGGAAAGGAACATACCACTTGGAGACTACGGAGGGGGAGAAGCTACCGCATCCATGGAATGCGGAGCATTTGAGGAAATACTACCAGTGATAGTAACACGGCGAACGGCAACCAATTTTCCATTTGGCTTTTTATTATAACTATTTATAAGTTTTTTCTTTAACATGTGTTTCTCTTGCTACAATCCTGTCGTGCCTTTTTTAAGCCCAAGGGGGCAGACACTTTTCCTTTACGCAATTAGATACCATTATAATCTTCTTCTACTTTGATGTCACTACAATTGTCCTCGAACTTAACGAATGCTAGTTTAAAGTCCATAATGTGGACGGATCACCAAAACGGTGAGAATTCTACATGTCCACAAAGTAGACGGATCACCAAAACGGTGAGAATTCAAAATGTCCGCAAAGTGGACGGATCACCAAAACGGTGAGAATTCTACATGTCCATAAAGTGGACGGATCACCAAAACGGTGAGAATAATACAAGTCCAAAAGTGGACGGATCACCCAAAACGGTGAGAAATTCTACAAGTCCATAAAGTGGACGGATCACATAGACGGTGAGAATAATACAAGTCCACAAAGTGGGCGGATCACCCAAAACGGTGAGTAAATTCTACAAGTCCGGAAAGTGGACGGTATATGCGTCATAATGTGGACGGATCACCAAAACGGTGAGTAGTTATACAAGTCCACAAATTGGACGGTGTAGCCTCCACAAAGTGGACGGATCACAAAGACGGTGAGAATTATGCAAGTCCATAAATTAGACGGTGTATCCGCCACAAAGTGGACGGATCACCGCAATTCAACACTTCCACAAATTGGACGGTGTACTCCTCAAAGTGGACGGATCACCCAAAACGTTTAATAATTCTACATGTCCATAAAGTGGACGGATCACCAAGACGGTGATAATTATACAAGTCCATAATTTAGACGGTATCAGTCTCAAAGCGAACGGATCACCGTAATTAAAATTAGAGATATTTACGCACCTAAAACGGTGAATAATTCTACATGTCCGAAAAGCGGACGGACCTACAAAACGTTTAGTAATACTACGTGTTTGTAAAATGGACGGTATAGCAAAAACGGTGAATAAATTACGTACATACATAAAGCAGACGGCTCTAAAACGCCCACAAGGTGGACGGACAACATGACGATATAAGTCAGCTTCAATAGTTTAGCTTATAAGTGGACGGATCAACAGACGAGCTTGTGCAAATTAAAATTCAAAATAAAAGTAGACGGAGAAAATCCTTAACGGATACAGATCACGAAAAGACAATAAATGAAAAGCATTGTTCAGTACAAATGAAACTTCAACCAAACCGTCTACAAATTATTAACAATACATAAAAAGGGAGACGGATCCTCATCAACAATTATATGGGTTACTCTGCTTTATTGGGGTCGACAACAGCGACCTCATTCGGCATAGCGGACTCTCCGTCACCCTGAGCTGCCTCTTCTCCAAAGAGATCCTCCGTATTTTCGGAGGCGACGGGTAGAGCAGACGTCTGACCTTGATCAGTTAGTGTTATCATGGACAAGTCCAGATCTGGGTAGGCCTTCTTCACCTGACGGAGCGAATCGTCGAAGCCTTGAAGGAACGATCCTGCCAGCTCCTTCAGCAAAGACTCGGAGTTGCGATATTCGCTGACGGCGTCATCCCTTGCATGACGGAGTTTTTTCTTCAGATCCTTCACCTCGTCTGCTTTAACCTTCAAGGCCTTCCCAGCCTCCTCCGTCCTCTGTTCAAGTTCTTCTCTCGTCTTCTCAGAGAGTTCGAACTTCTGCTCCATCGTGGCCTTCCACTTGTGCAGCTGGCTAAGCTCCTCTTCCGTCTGCCCAAGCTTTGACCGTACCCGTTCCAGAGCCGCTTCACGGTTGAGGCAGCGGTCCATCAAGCCCTTCATCATAACCAAGGACTGAAATAGACAAAATTAGAAGTGTCAAAAATGAAACTAGGGAGTGGACGGACATAAACTGAAGGATAAGGAAAGTTACCTGTCCAACGGCAAATAACCCCGTCTCCCCCATCACCTCCGTCGAATGATTCCCAAGATCCTCATAATCCTCTGCAGAAAGTATGGACGTAAGCTTCTCCAAAGCGAACTTCGAGTCCTCACGGAGAAAGGGAGGGGGCTTCTCCCCGCTGACGGGTGGAGCATGCATTAGGCCCTTACCGGCCCC
>NW_022154770.1:0-5000 GCF_001633185.2 Quercus lobata
CGATTGAACAGATACGGGGACCATACTATTGATACAGACTAATGTACTTGTAAAGGAATTTAACAGCATTGTATTACGAAGGTTGCTGAGTTGATGTTTACAAATTCTCCACTACTATTGGTCGATAAACATATAAATATTGTCTGTTTTTAATTCTATCTATTTGACAAGCTAAATGTTTTTAAGGGAGTATGTATAAATCAAGACTGTTATGAAGGACCTTAAGAACTGTGAAATCAAATGAGAATTTTGGTGGCTAGTCACAATGCAGTCCTTTCTAAAATGTAAGGCAAATGAAATCTTATACATAAATCAGTTAATTAAAGAATGGAAAGATCTTTTATTTTGTCGCTTAGGTTATATAGAAATTCTTGGGTGATATTCATGTTCTTAACTCCTAGGTAGTTCCTAATATTTGGCACTTTCTATATTTCACGGGTGCCACATCAAGAAATTCGTTCATGATAACTAAGATCTATGACCATATTTTGTTAACTTTTCATATATTGTTCAATCCATCAAGATGCACTCAAAATGAAATTCAAGATCTTTCTGATGGCCAACTCACGAGTTGGACCTTGTGTTCTACGGATTGGGGTCATGTAGAATGTTTTTCCACTGATCTTGATTTGAAGCTCCAATTGTAATAGCCAATAGATCAGATCACCAGCAATAAAAAAAATAAAATAAATTATTAATTTTTTTTATATCATTAAATTAAATGTCATAGATTCTAAATACCAAAATAAAATAAAATATATATATATATATATATATATATAGCTATCATCTGAGAATACATATTGGAAAGTCAAAATAGCTTAAGGTAGCTCCTGTGCTGAGTCATGCACAGCACAAGCGAGTCCACCGTTAGGTCAAGGGAAGAAGACAATGCACTATAGCGGAGTACAAAGAAAGTTAGAGAGAGCTATCGGGATAGAGACTCACCAGAACAACCTTCTTCGGATCGGGGTGGGGACGGAGGGCCTTATAAGGAAAAGCTTATAGGACTTAACCATGGTGCATTTGAACATGCGCTCGCCTTTGAAAATGACAGGGACACCGAGGTGGAGTCAGATGCTGATGAAGAGAATTTGCCTCCAGGGGAGGTGGTGGTTAAACCATCTGGAGCAAGGAAAGCCAGAATACGCGTTGCTTGGAATAATGTGCTGATTGTTAAGGTTTTTGGCAAAACGGTAGGTTACCATTACCTTGTTGCAAGCCTTACTAGCCTTTGGAAACCAGGGGGTAAGATGGCCTGCATAGCTCTTAGCCATGATTTTTTCCTCATCAGGTTCTCACTTAGGGAAGACCATTTGAGGGTGCTGAGGAATGGCCCGTGGTTTGTGAGTGGGCACTATCTTTCCATTAGACAATGGGAGGCCAACTTTAAACTGTCATTAGCTAATCTTTCAGTAGTAGTGGTTTGTATTCGCCTTCCAAAATTACCCATAGAATACTATGAAGAATCAGTTCTCTGAGATATTGGGAGAGCTATAGGGCCAATTCTCAAAGTTGACACTCATACTGCATTGGAGGTCAGGAGGAAGTTTGTGCGGCTTTGTGTGCAGGTGAACCTTGATGAACCCATTGTGAAGACTATCAGGGTCGATGGGATCAGACAGATAGTGCAATATGAGGGCATTAATTCCCTTTGCTTCTCATGTGGTAGAGTGGGCATAAAGCTAAAGGCTGCCCTTACAAGGTTCAACGGTCGGTGCAAAACCAGGATGATACCGGAACGGAGAAGCAAGCATACACGAGTAAGTCTATAAAATAGGCTGGACCTAATGAAAGTCAATTTGGTCCCTGGGTCCTTGTTGCACGTAAAAGGAAACCAGGAAAAAAAGGGAGTAAAGTATTCGAGTCTCTAGCCCAAACTAGCATGGCTGACCAAAGCCCAATAAAGCCCACCAGTACATTGAGTCCAACTACGAGCTCTGTCTTCTCTGGCCTAGACACAAACAAAAAATCCCACTCACCTTTAGTTGATCAAGCACTAGAAACAAAGAAGCAGGTAGGAGCCAGAAATTCAGGCCGAACCAGGCTGAGCAGACCGGTCAGAAAGCAACACATCTAAAGCTATCCTCGAAATGGAAAATGGTAGATCCTAATCCATCGAAGGTATTGCCGATGCCAATAGCTGAGAAGAGAACACCAGGTAACTTTAATTAGTCCACGACTTTCAAGGGCTTCAAAGCTGGAGGTTCTTGTGCAGATAAACTATCGATGGAAGATCTAGTTCCCTAGTCTATAATTCACGAGTAGGTTGTGAGTAAAGCACACGGGGATGCAGAGATGGGTTGCGAAAACTCAGGTAAAAAGGAAATTGAGACCCAGCCTCAAATACAGTATGAACTTCAGCAGTGGCCACTTTCTGAAATCCCCAAGTGTAGCACTTCCATGGAAGGGAAAAGCTTATCTATTCCCACAGGGTTGCTGAGAAGAATTGATCCCTCTCTCCGGCCTATTAAACAGGGCAAGGTTGATGAAAAGGGAGGGGAGTATGACTTGGAGGTTCATAATCAGCTGGAGGAGGTTATTGGACTTCACCGGTCTAAGGAGATTGAAGCAACCGAGGTAATGCAAATTGAGCAAAAAGGTGATGTTCCTTTTTCCCTTTGCTAATTGTTTGGTGTTCTCTCTGTTTAATTTTATCAATGAATATGCTAATTTGGAACTGTCGAGGGGCTTTAAAACCCACCTTCTGTGATGTTGTTAATATCTAATTCAAATGCATTCCCCTACTATCATAGTTGTTGGTGAGACTAAAGTTTGTGGTGAGAGAGCTAATAGGATCACAGGAAGATTAAATCTTGATGGGGCTATATTTGCGAACTCCATTGGTCTTTCTAAAGGGTTGTGAATTCTTTGGGATTCCGACCAAGTTGAAATCTCAGAATTAGCTTCCACTGAGCAAGAAATTCACGTGATTGTAAACTCTTCCTCAAAGCCTCCATGGCTTCTATCAGCAATTTATGCCAGCCCTCGTTTGGCCGAGAGACGTCTTTTGTGGGAGAATTTGGAATCTGTGGCAAGTCTTCACTCTATGCCATGGGTTATAACAAGTGACTTCAATGAAGTTCTAATGGGGGAGGATAAGTTTGGCGGTAATTCAGTTAATATTCACAGAGCCCTTCGGTTCCAAGACTGTTTGAACAATTGCAGAATGATTGACATCGATTTCTCTGGGCCTCGCTTTACCTGGTCGAACCACTGCCCTCTTTCTCAACTTGTCCAGGAGAGAATAGATAAGGTGTTTGTGAATGCTAAATGGAATTCTATCTTTCCTGAAGCAGTTGTGCACCATTTGGAAAAAAACCCACTCAGATCATTGCCCAATTAAAGTGTGCTTTGAGGTTGTTGGTGGGGGTCAGTTTCCTAAGCCGTTTCGCTTTCAACCTATGTGGCTTTCGCACCCATCCTTTCCGAAAGTTGTTTGAAATGCCCGGACAAATTCTACATCCCTTCATCAAGTAGTGTCTAACTTCTCATCAAAGGCGACCACTTGGAACAAAAGTCAATTGGGCAATCTTTTCCATAGAAAGAAAAGGATTCTAGCCAGACTAAAAGGAATTCAAGATTGCTTGTCTTGAAGTCCCAACCCCTTCCTGATTGACTTGGAAGGTAAGCTTAGATTGAAATATGCGGAAATGGCAAAAATCGAAGAGGAGTATCGGGCTATGAAAGCTTGTATTCTTTGGCTGGTCGAAGGAGATAGAAATACCTCCTTTTACCACACCTCAACTCTTGTGCGCAGTAAGCGGAACTGTATCTTATGTTTGAAGGACAGAGTGGGTAATTGGCTGAATGGAGAAAGAGAGATTGCTGGTTTTATCAAACAAGGTTTCTTGGAGCTTTTCACCTGGAGTCAATCCAGTGCCCCTTTGGCTGCTTGGGACCCCCTTACTTGGAACATTCATCTCAGTGAAGCAGCCTTAAGTTTTCTAGACTCCCCGATCACAGACAAAGAGATATCTGAGGGTCTTTGGGCTCTTAAACCTTTTAAAGCCCCAAGTCCAAACGGTCTTCATGCAGGTTTCTTTCACTGCTTCTGGCTGGTTATTGGGGGAATCAGTGAGGAAGGAGGTTAAAAGCATTTTCAATTTAGGGGTTGTTCCAGATTATCTAAACTAGACGCTTATCACCCTTATTCCCAAGTGCAAAAGCCCTGAATCTTTCTCTAACTTCCGGCCAATCAGCTTGTGTAACACCATCTACAAGGTAGTGACCAAGATCATAGATGGCAGAATCCGGCCTTTTCTGCCTGATTTAATCTCCCCGCTCCAATCAGCTTTTGTCCCTGGAATGAAAGGTCTTAATAATGCCATTATAGTCCAAGAGCTTATTCACATAATGTCAAAGAAGAAAGGCAAAATAGGGTATATGGAAATCAAACTTGATTTGGAAAAAGCCTACGATCACCTTGAATGGAGCTTCATTAGAGATACCTTGAAACTATTCCATTTCCCTAATCATTTGGTTTCTCTAATTATGAGCTGCGTGTCCACGACGTCTATTTCCATTCTCTTTAATGGGGAGACCCTAGATGCCTTCCTCCCTTTGAGAGGAATCTGCCAGGGCGATCCTCTATTGCCTTACTTATTCATCTTATGCATGGAAGTCCTTGGGGCATTAATTGAGGGCAAGTGCTAAGAGAAACTCTAGAATCCAGTGAAAGCTTCCCAAGGCGGGCCAGCTTTCTCCCACTTGTTTTTCGCCGATGATCTTATGTTATTTGCTAAAGCTGACTGGAAAAATTGTGTAGCCATTAAGGATGTCTTGGAATCCTTCTGTGATCTTTCCAGGCAAAAAATAAGTGGTGAGAAGACCCAGGTGTTTTTCTTTCCTAACGTGGATATGGATATGAGGAATGACCTTTGTGATGTGTTGGGATTCAGATCCACCCCTTCGCTCGGAAAATATTTGGGGTTCCCCATTAAGCATAGAGGGGTTTAGCAAGACTTCGACTTTATCTTGGAGCGTATTCAGAACAAGTT
>NW_022154770.1:10000-80251 GCF_001633185.2 Quercus lobata
CTTGGGATTTAAAGCTGAACTAAGAATGACAAGTTCCGTTATTAGCTCACAAAATCTACTTTTCAATTCTTGCAATTGAAAGTCTATTGCAACTGTAAATATGCCAATTCTAAAATGATGTTCCATTGTTAAATCGTCATCTTGACGACGATATCTACCTCGACCTTTAGTGTAACGAGCATTCATATCAGGAATATCAATTTCATGTTGCTCACAAAATGATATAACACTAGCAAGTAAAGGCTCCCATCCATCATCTCTCAACTTTTGAATAAGTGATTTTATAGTTGAAACTAAATGCATGGCATTTAAAAGGTCTTGAGATTGTTGTTGCAAAGCTTGACAAAGAACATTAGTAATTCCCATTATCTCTTTCATCAAATGCAAGATTAAAATAAACTCAAATGATGTTAACACCTGATAAGCTCCCTCGGCATCACCGCGTTGTTTATAATTAGCCCCTTCCTCAGAAATAGTGTTAATAACTTTGCAAGTAGCGTCAAACATTTTAATCAAACTACAAATAGATTGAAAATGAGATCCCCACCTAGTATCTCCAGCTCGTTGCAAAGTACCAATCTGGTTTGCACCTCTTCCAGTCTCAATTTCATTAGAAGCAATCATATTCTCAACTTGTTCTGCTTGAGCATGTTGCAATTCATCATTACGCTTACTAGAACCAACAACAATATTGATAATATTGACCAAATGATCAAAGAATTGATGAACATCTTTTACTTCTCTAGATGCTGTAACTAGAGCTAATTGCAACCTATGAGCCATACAATGTACATAATAGGCATATGGACAATCTTTAAGAAAAAGAGCTTGTAATCCATTCCATTCACCACGCATGTTACTAGCCCCATCATATCCTTGACCTCGAATATTTTCAATGTGGAGGTTATAACGAGAAAGGACAGCACATATCTCATTCTTTAAAGTCAATGCAGTAGTGTCTCTAACATGCACAACATAAAAAAAACGCTCTTTAATAAAACCTTCTTTATCAACAAATCTCAAAATGATGGCCATTTGCTCTCTCTTCGACTCATCCCGAGCTTCATCAACAAGAATGCAGAATTTTGCATCTCCAATTTCTTCACGAATAGCATTTCGCACATTATTAGCAAGAATATGCAAAATCTCCTTTTGAATTGTGGGTGATGTATATTTGGCATTTCCAGGAGCATTTTCCAAGACAACACTAGCTACTTTGTCATTGAAAGTCGATGTCAATTTTATCAATTCAATAAAATTGCCTCTATTTTTTGAATCAAGGCTTTCATCATGACCTCTAAAAGCACAAGCTTGAAATGCTAGCCATCGAGCACATTCTATTGAGGTTTTGAGCCGCAACCGATTATTCTCTAATTCTTTTGATGTTTGTTTCTCAATTAGCTTGTCAATATGTCGTGAATAATTCTGTAAATCCTCGCAACATTTCACAGCATTTTTATGTGGAGAGTTTGGTTCTTTCCCTTCATGACGAATTAAAGGACAATTCATTCCATCTTTCACCTTTTTCCAATTATTAAAACCTGTTGAAATGAATACATCTGATCCTCGCACACTCTATTGAGGTTTTGAGCCGCAACCGATTATTCTCTAATTCTTTTGATGTTTGTTTCTCAATTAGCTTGTCAATATGTCGTGAATAATTCTGTAAATCCTCGCAACATTTCACAGCATTTTTATGTGGAGAGTTTGGTTCTTTCCCTTCATGACGAATTAAAGGACAATTCATTCCATCTTTCACCTTTTTCCAATTATTAAAACCTGTTGAAATGAATACATCTGATCCGGGACGACCTATTGGTTTCTTACTAAAAAGGTAGCAAGGTAGACAATATAATGCATCCGTTGTAGGTGAGTATTCCAACCAATCCTTATGTGAAACAAACCATAAAGGTTGAAATCGACGACGATGAGTATCATCATTGTATGGACAGACTATATTTTCAGGTTGGTATGGACCTTTTATGAGATAAGCTCGTCGAATTTCATCTTGTTTGTTGATAGGAAATTCACATATTTGTTTACGTGTTCCTGGATCACGATCTATCTCTTCAGATTGAAGTTTTGGACATTTGGAGGTGTGTTCATCAGGCATCGAAGTATTAACATTTGTTTCTATAGCCACGGGTGTCCTAATTTCTGAATTGCTAACATCTTTTTTCTTAAAGAATGCATCAATTGTTTTTCGTTTGCTCATAATTCTTTTAGCTTTAAGAATATGACTCAATTAACCTGAAAAGAATTTTAAAAAATAAAATTTTAATTAGAAATTTTTGCTTAGTTATATGAATATTATTCATACTCAAGGAAAAAACAAAATTTTCACTATAATTTAAACAGTCAACCCATTTTTAATACAACTTTAATTAATAATAACCCCTCAAATAATTTAATTAATTTATCTTTTATAATGTATTGGTTAATTTAATTATATAACTTTAATTATTGTTGTTTAGCATAACAATAAACTATATTGCTTTAATTTATTTATCATTAATTATAATGCTTTAATCCTAGTTAGTAATTACGCAATATAGTTTTAATTTATTTGTCATTAATTTTAGCATAACATATCCTTTGTTACAATTCCTAAAATATAGCAATAAATAATTAAACAATTCTTAAAAAATTGCAATAAATAATAGCTAATAATTTAATTATTAACTTTTGAATAAATATTAATTATTATTTAATAATGTTGGTTTACACTAAAAACCAACACATTGACTATTGACCAACAATGAGGAATAACCGGAAAAAAAAAAAAAAAAAAAAAAAAAAATTCAACCAATGAATGATTGAAATGTATTCAGCCAAAAAAATAAAATGAATGAGTGAGAATGTAAGATGATGTTAAAGTTAAAAGAATAAAAGGGCTCAGGCAGAACAGGATTCATAAACAGCCCAAAACCATTCGGTGAGAGAGAGAGAGAGAGAGAGTCAGAGAGAAAAACCAGTTGAGGGAGGGCCGGACTGCCGGAGCCGGAGCCGGAGCGGAGGAAGCACCTAGTCAACGGCAGATCTCCGACGGCGATGAGTGCTGACCGATCTACCGACTGGCGTCGACGATCTACGAAGATTTCGTTCCATTTTTCATTTTAGTGACAGTGAGATAAAGAGAGAGAAAAAGAGAGAAATACCTTGAGGGAGGGCCGGAGGGAGCACCGGAGCAGAGGCCGATCTTCGATCTGCGATGAGGGGCGAGCGACGACGGCGACGACGAGCGAGCTGCGGCGTCGCTGCGACGTGATCGTGGGTCTGCTGCGGTTTGATTTTTGTTTGTGTATTTAGGAATTTTTTTTTTTTTTTAGATAAAAACCTCTGTCTCTCTGTGTTTGTTGTGTTTCTCTCTGTGTTTGGTTTGCTGTTGAGTGTTGAGTTTGGTTTGCTGTTGAGCTTGATTTGCTCTGTATAGACAGTATCGGGCATTGTGGTATCTGCCACCGATTTGATCTCTCTGTCAGCGACGTGATGGGTGGATTTTCTGGTTCTCTGTAATTTTTTTTTTTTTTTCGGTTGAGAATGCGTGGGCTTGCCGTGAGCGAGCTACTGGGCTCACCATGGGCTTAGCTTGCCTGGGCTTCTCTGTGAATTTTTTTTTTTTTTCAGATTTTAGTTCAATTTTTTTTGGGCTTTTTTTTTTTTTTTTTGGCTTGAAAGTAGAACAGATAAATTTTTTTTTTTTTTTTTTTTTAATCTGAGGATGTTACTAATTTTTGATTGAGGCCTGGGAGAATGGGTGAGAAATTGGGAGGGGGGGCCGGCTGCCTAAGGTTGGGGGGGCCTAATTATTTTTTCTTCATAGTCTAATGGGAAAAATTTTTTTTTTGCAGGGGCCTCGGCCCCCCCAAGCCACTATGTGGCTCCGCCCCTGCATGCCGTCGATTTTCACTGGCTGAGATCAAGACAGCTACCAATAACTTTGATGATAATTTAGTAATTGGTGAGGATCGTTATGGGAAGAAAGTATACAAGGGGTTTATTGATGACCGTACCATAAGCGTTGCAGTAAAGCGTACGGATTTAAGGTCGGGTAAGAACGAGGTGCTGTTCCTTTGCCAGTTACACCACCCCAACCTCGCCCGTCTCATCGGATATTGTTTCGATAAATGCGAGATGATCACAGTCTACGAATTCATGGAGAATGGAAACCTCGGCGACCACATTTACGCCACTAAACGCCATGAACCCCTCCCGTGGAAACAAAGACTCCAGATTTGCATTGGAGTGGCGCGTGGACTGCACTACCTTCAAACTGGGCTGAAGCATTGTATTTACCACCTTGACGTGCAGCCGAGAAACATTCTTCTGGACGAGAAATGGGAGGCCAAGTTGGGAGCTTTCGAGATTTCCGAGATGGGTCCCCCTAGTTTGTCAAAGGCTTCAATTAAAATGGATTTTGTGGGAGTAGCGGGAACTCGTGGATACGTTGCTCCGGAGAATTTCTTTGTCGGGGGGCTGCTTAGCGATAAATCTGACGTTTACTCTTTTGGTATGGTACTGTTGGAAGTGCTCTGTGCCAGAAAGCCATTGGAAGTCTCAGTGGAGAGAGAAGAAGAGGTTTGCCTGCCTGGCTGGGCCCAAAAATGCAAAGAAGAAGGGACCATAAATCAGATAATTGATCCGCATCTGACGGGGAAGATAGCCCCAGAGTGTTTAAACATATATGTGGACATTGCGACCTCTTGTGTGCAACATGAGGAAAAGGATCGTCCCACAATGGTTGAAGTGGAAGTAGACCTCGAACATGCATTGGAACTGCAAGAGAGCGCAGATGCTGCTAGCAAGGATGTGGATCCTGTGTTGTGATCAAAAGTGCACCACATCTACCGACTTGTCCTTGGACACCACCACACCAAACGGCAAATGATTACCCACAAACAATGATCAAAATTTGCATTCCAAGAAGCAATTTGTATGGTTAGTAGTTCTTTGACCAAAAAAAAAAGTGGGCTTTTCTAGAATGGCAAAACTCATGTACAGAAGTTTGGAAATGAAAAATAACTTAATATAAATTCTTTTTTCTTATATATTTATTTTTAATATCCGCTGGCATTATAATTATGATTCAAGTTTTTCTTTGTAGTACTACTTTCTTATCTACCATGAGTCTATGACTGAATATATAAAGAAGGGTAAAACTTATTATAGTGTACCTTTCATCAAGTGTAGTACATTAAATTCTCTAATTAAATTAAAAACATATTCAATTTTGATTGTTCTTGGAATATATATAACATCTAAGGAACTGTAAAAGCGGGGGTGGAGGGAAAGGATTGCTCCAAAAAGAGAGAGAGAGAGAGGGGAATGGGGGGAGTTTGTGGTGAACAATTGCAAGAGCTACTTTTGAAAAAGAGACATTGAAAAACAGAGACTTTTTTTGGTTAGTAAATGACGAAAAGGTTTTTTTAGGTTAGAGAGAGAGAGAGAGAGAGATAAAGCAAAAAAAAACGTATATGATTATCTTTTATTTTTAGCTAAAGGTAGACCACGCTTTCACAAAAAAGATCAATGTAAATGAAATATATTTTATTTTAGATTGTTATATAAGTACAATATATACAATAAGACTAAAATTATAAGGCCTTGTACCATTTGGAGCTCAGGAAATTTTCTAATTTGAGGAACCAGCACTGTTCAGATTGTCTAAGAACCTAAATAGATTTAAGCTAGCTTCTGAGAGTTTAACAGAGGGAAGTTTGGTAATTTATCTTGAGGGCTTACATAGGCGAGGGAGGGATTGGAAGCAACAAAAAAGAAAGTCTTTTAGTTTCAAGGATAGATTATATGCATAATGGAGGAAAATGAAAAAATGATGCTAAGTCATCTATAAGAAAGGCTGTGGAAGCTTTTTACGTAATAAAGGTCCAAGACCAGAATATTATTATTTTATATTTTATAACTAGTTAAGATCAGAATTTCCAAAAGTGCTTTCAGATGCTTCTATAATGATCAAGGAGTAAAAACTGTTGATAAAAAGCTGGTAAAAGATATGGTTATTGAGTTCTACCAAAGATTGTTGGCGAGTTACATTTAGGATCAAAGCATTACTCAAGCTGGCCTAGATCAGAAATATAATTTACTATCCTTGCTGAAAAAATGAATTAACTACAAAAAGATGTGCCTGGTATAGAAATCAAGGAGACTCTCTTTTCATTAAAAAGGGACAAGGCTCCCTGGCCTGATGGTATACATCTCATTTCATTAGAAAAGCATGTTATGTGGTTCATTAAGAAGTTTTTGCAGTAGTTAAACCCTTTATCACATTGGTTTTATAAAGTTTATAATCCCTTAAAAAATGAGGACTTCAGACCAATTTCTTGTTTCAACACAATCTAAAATTGAATTACAAAGATGTTAGCCAAATGGTTGAATAAATGCTTGATTGATCTCATAATGGAGGAATGCATCACTTCTCCCCAGTTCTCTTGCAGTACATGGAAGTTTAGTGGGGTATTTCAAGGGGGGAAAAAGGAATAATATGAGGGGAGTCTTTATCTCCTTATTTGTTTGTTATAGTCATGAAAGTTTTTTCAAGAATGTTTAAGAAAGTTACTGTGAAACCAAAGATCTTTAAGTTTCATACCAGGTATCTTTCTTCATTGCTACTTATTTGCAATCCATTAGAATAGTTTAAAGAACTTCAAAGGAGTTTCATGATTTTTCTGACCTCTTTATAAATCCCAGCAAGAATGAAGTGTTCTTCGCTAGGATGTCACAAGAAACCAAAAATTTAGATCCTCTCTATTTTGCATCAGAAAAAGTTTGGCTCTAAATATGTTTGGAGCCATCTTTTTCAACCAATTACGTGACGGATTATAAGACTATCTATCTGTATTATTTAAACAAGTCACATGACTCATTTAAAAAGTTGCGTGACTAAAACTACACGTGGATGATTTCTTTAATTTTCACATAGTAGATTGGAGCAAGATAACTTCAAACATATTTGAAGCAAAACTTTTTCCTTTTGCATTTCAAGGAGTGTAGCTTGTTAGTAAAGTAACTTGGATTGCCTCTAATCCCTAGTAAATTCAAAGCTTAGGATTGTAGGCTAGTTGAAAAGATTACAGTTAGGATAACACCCTAAATAGGAAAAGAAAAGTCTCTCCTTTGCAGGGAAGCTTCAATTGCTGCAATTTGTGCTTTATGAAATATAAGTGTATTGGACCAATATTTTTAATTATCTTACTAATGAAGATCATAATGGCTACTGAATAAAGGTTAAACTTCTTTCTATAGAGTGGCAAGGATCTCCTATTGGAGCAAACGTGGCTTGGAAGAAATTTGTCTATCTGATATGAAGGAAGGTTTAGGAATGAAAAGAATCAAAGAATGGAAAAAAGCTGCTATCCTCAAGCCCGCACTAAACCTATTTTCTCAGTCTGGCTCTGTGTGAGTTGCTTGGACATATGGGTATTTATTAGGAGGAAAAAGCTTTTGGAAGGTCAAAATTCCTTAATCCAGTTCATGGGGAGGGAGGAGAATGCGACAAGTAAGAGAAATAGCCTCTAATCAAATTTTCAGCTGGGAGGGGAGATAGAATCCTTCTTTGGCATGATAACTAGGACACAATGGTGCCGTACTTCCTAAAAATGGATTCAGAGTGATATATATGTGCATGGTTCAACAAGTTTTACTGTTAAAATTTCAATTTTCATTTGAGATGGGCAAAGATATTGGATGCCTGCTACATTTGATGATCTGGTAGACTTCCGATATAATATTACCAATTTAAATTTGAGCAGGAGGATAAGGTGTATGGCCTTCCATCCAAATCAGGGAGGTTCTTTTGCCACTTATCAATTTATCATGGAAATGAAATAAGGAGTAGGACTGTCACAATTGAAGGGTGGAAGTTCATGTGGTTTTCAACAGCTATTACTAAGCACTTATTTATTTATTGGTTGGCACTGAAGGATAGGCTCTCAACTCGTGGAGGACTAGTAAAATGGAGTTATAGTGGAGATTTTCTATTCGTTTAATGCAGAAGTCTAATTGAGAGTCAAAAACATTTATTCTTTGAGTATTTTCTCACTCAAAGAATATGGCATCATGTGCTACATGCATGTCTGGTTTATAGGATATATTTTCACAATGGAAGACTCTTGACAGAGGAATAAATCTTTCAATTATTAAGGGATGACATTTGGTATAGAAAGGGATTTTGTAGAAATATCATCCTAAATAGGATTTTGTGTGAAAGACTAATGATCCCATTTCCTAATATTTGGCACTTTCTATATTTCGTGGGTGCAACATCAAGAAATTCACTCACGATATCTAAGATCTATGACCATGTGTAGTTAAATTTTCGTATGTTGTTCAATCCATCGAGATGCACTCAAAATGAAATTCAAGATCTTCTGATGGCCAACTCACGAGTTGGACCTTGTGTTCTACGGATTGGGGTCATGTGGAACGCTTTACCACTGATCTTGATTTGAAGCTCAATGAGAATTCCAGCTTGTTGACGGAAAATATATTTCTTGTGCTAAAGTTTTGTTTACCAGAAACCCTTAATAGCACATTAGGATGTCATCCATGTATTTAACTAATAACTTTTTTTTTTTTTTTTGGAGAAGAATGTATTTAAGGTGGAGCTGAAGATTGTTTTGTACTCTTCCTGCTGGACTTCAATAACTTTGAAATAGACTGTGAAACACCTTCCATTTATGCTTCGGCCAACTGATGAGAAGCTTGCAAAGCTGTTGGAGCGGCAGGCAGCACATTTCCTAAAATTATAAAACTGCGGTCAATTCGGAATGAGAATTGTCAATCTACATTTTTTGTTATATATATATTTTTATAACTGTTAGAAATTCCTAAATCACTCTAGATCTAATATATATCAATTCTTTAGTAATTGTACCAGCTAATATGAACTAGTTTATCAAAAAGTACATAAAATTTCTTGTCAGTATTCTATTCAATCAACATCTTGAGAAAATTAAAACCCAAACCATTGTGCAACTGGAGCTGCCGCTGGTGCTGCCCGCAGAGGACCTGAAAGTTGCCATGGATTGAGAATTTGCTGATCTGTTTGACCTGCCTCTGAATCTTTTATTGCCATTCAATCTTGTAAACTCTTCTTGAAAAGACTACTCTTTTTGTAAGTCTTTCTGTTATCAATTTATCATTATTATTATTATTTTTAAAATGATGGCATCATTGCATTGCGTGATATTATCATTTTGACTTATGGGCCAGCGTACATATCTAAATCTAATGGTTTCTCAATCATTCATAGTCATGGAGAAGAATAACTCCTTATGCTCATGAATGATGTTTATTAATTGTCTGAAGCGATTTCTATTTCTAATTTATGAGCTGCCATCCAATGGAATCTGTTTCACAGTCTATATCAAAGTTATTGAGGAGACCAAAACAACCTTCAGCTCTTCCTGAGGTCAAGATAGCTACCAATATTTTTTATTTCTTATGCTGATAAGGAATCTCACACATATAGCATCTTCTCATTGGTTAAGAAAACCACATCAACAATCTTCCGGTGTAAATAATAATTTTTTCCGATCCCTTGAATAAGTTGGTCCAACTGTCCTTTTTTGTCACTTGCTAAATAAAAAATTAACTACTCAAGTCCTCCTTGACGGCTGAAAAAAATAGGAGTCAATACGCCCCATACCATACGTTCTCATAAATATCTTGTGAAAATTCAGACCCAAGTCAGCGTGCAACTGGAGACGCCGCTTGTGCTGCCCGCGGAGGACCGGGAAGCAGGTCACCAACGATTTGAGAATTTATCTGATTGGTTTGATCCGCCTCTGAATGTTTTATATATTGCTATATCTTTCTTTAAAACGTCTTTTATTTTATTTTTTTTATATTAAATGATTGCAATCGTTGCATTGCATGAGTCTCATTTTTGACTGATGGTTCAGCAATCATACTCAATTTTGACTGATGGGTCAGAAATGAAGGGAAGTGGCTGATGGCTTTTTCTCAATTGAGTGAAACGTCAATGAAAGGTGTTTCAAAGTTATTCAGAACTTCCAAGAAGGGGACAAAACCATCACCATCTTCGCCTCTTCCTGAGGGATTATGCCGTCAATTTTCACTGGCTGAGATGAAGATTGCTACCAATAACTTCAATGATAAATTACTACTTGGTGAGGGGGATTTTGACAGTGTATATAAGGGGTCTATTGATGACTGTACCAGAATCGTAAAGCGCTTGAAACTCGAGGACTTAAGGAACGAGGTGGTGTTCGTTGGCCAGCTACACCACCCTAACCTCATCTCTCTCATCGGATATTGTATTGATGAAGGCGTGAATATCATAGTCTACGAGTTCTTGGTCCATGGAAACCTCTTCAGTAACCTCCACGATCGCCTCTCGTGGAAACAAAGACTAAAGATTTGCGTTGGAGTGGCGCGTGGACTGCACTACCTTCACACTGGGGCCAAGAAAACTATTATCCACGGTGACGTGAAGGCGGCCAACATTCTGCTGGACAAGAATTGGGAGGCCAAGTTGTCAGATTTCAGGTTGTCCAACATGCTTCCCCCGGGTTTCAAATTCGTGGAAATCAAACGGGATTCGGAAACTACTCTGAGATACATGGATCCCGAATGTTTCATTACGAATAGGCTGACCGATAAAACCGACGTGTGGTACTGTTGGAAGTACTCTGTGGGAGAGAAGCAATGGACTTCAAATTGATGGAAAAACGGCAGGGTCTGGTTAAGTGGGCCCAAAAATGCAAGCGAGAAGGGACCATCAATGAAATAATTGATCCGTATCTGATGGGGAAGATAGCTCCAGAGTGTCTCAAGATTTACGTCGACATTGCCATTTCTTGTGTGCGAAATAAGGGAGAGGCTCGTCCCACCATGGGTGAAGTGGAGTTAATCCTTGAACATGCACTTGAACTACAACAGAGTGCAGATGCTGCAATGAAGGATGAAGATCCTACTGGTGACGTCTGTATCTATCCCATCTTATTTTCATAATTACTAGATTTATACGATAAAAGATCATATTTATATTGTTTTTGATTTGGTAATGGTTCTATTTCGTTGAAACCTCTAGTTCTTCGCTGCCTGAGCTTGAGGAATTTATTTTGGATTCAAATAGCTTGAGGGAATATATTTTGATCACCGTCTCACCAAATGAACAATGATTAATCACAAATTGAAGAATGTTTATCGAAATTGCATTCCAATAAGCTAATTAAGCAGGATCTGCATTTAATATATATTTTTTTATGTTGAGCCACGTTAGTAACCATGTCATTTCCATCATTTTTTTTTTTTTTTTTTTTTTTTGTATTTGTCCAACAATTTAAAAAATAATTTCTATCAATTTTAAAATACTAAAAAATATATATATAAATCCCACCCTATCTCCACCATAAAACCCCCACTTCTTATCTATATCTATCTCTCTCTCTTAACTCATCATCTTCATTTTCTCAAAAAAAAAAAAAAAAAAAAAAAAAACACATCATCTTCCCACAAAACAAATTGCTAATGTTTCTCCTGATAATGACTTCACCATTAAATCTCAATTGCCTTAAATTCAACAATCAATCCTCTCTCTTTCTCTCTCTCTCTTTTTGACTTATCATCTCCTTATCTCCAACATAAAGCCCATATTTTATCTATATCTCTCTCTCAACTCATCATCTTCCTCTTCTCAAAAAATAAAAAATAAAAAACACATCATCTTCACACCAAACAAATTGCTAATGTTTCTCCTATTAATGGCTTCACCATTAAATCTCAATTGCCTTAAATTCAACAATCAATCCTCTTTCTCTCTCTCTCTTTTTGACTTATCATCTCCTTATTTTATGGTTTGTGCTAGATTTTTCTTTATGATGTTGTAATACATTATAAAAACTGAAGCGTAGCATTTAATGTTGCTACGCTCAAGTTGAGCCACGTTTGTAGCCATGTCATTTACATCATTTTTTTTTTGTATTTGTCCAACAATTTAAAAATAATTTCTATCAATTTAAAATACTAAAAAATATAAAATAAATCACACCCCTATCTCCACCATAAAGCCCACTTCTTATCTATATCTCTCTCTCAACTCATCATCTTCCTCTTCTCAAAAAAAAAACACACACACACACACACACATCATCTTCCCACCAAACAAATTGCTAATGTTTCTCCTATTAATGACTTCCCCATTAAATCTCAATTGCCTTAAATTCAACAATCAATCCTCTCTCTTTCTCTCTCTCTCTTTTTGACTTATCATCTCCTTATCTCCAACATAAAGCCCACTTTTTATCTATATCTCTCTCTCAACTCATCATCTTCCTCTTCTCAAAAAAAAAAAAAAAAAAAAAAACACATCATCTTCCCACCAAACAAATTGCTAATGTTTCTCCTATTAATGGCTTCACCATTAAATCTCAATTGCCTAAAATTCAACAATCAATCCTCTTTCTCTCTCTCTCTCTTTTTGACTTATCATCTCCTTATTTTATGGTTTGTGCTAGATTTTCTTTTACGATGTTGTAATACATTGTAAAAGTTGAAACGTAGCATTTAATGTTGTTACGCTCATATTGAGCCACGTCAGTAGCCATGTCATTTCCATCATTTTTTTTTTTTTTTGTATTTGTCCAACAATTTAAAAATAATTTCTATCAATTTTAAAATACTAAAAAATATAAAATAAATCCCACCCCTATCTCCACCATAAAGCCCACTTCTTATCTATATCTCTCTCAACTCATCATCTTCCTCTTCTCACAAAAAAAATAAAAATAAAAATAAAATAAAATAAATAAATAAACACACACACACATCATCTTCCCACCAAACAAATTGCTAATGTTTCTCCTATTAATGACTTCCCCATTAAATCTCAATTGCCTTAAATTCAACAATCAATCCTCTCTCTTTCTCTCTCTCTTTTTGACTTATCATCTCCTTATCTCCACCATAAAGCTCACTTCTTATCTATATCTCTCTCTTAACTAATCATCTTCCTCTTCTCAAAAAAAAAAAAAAAAACACATCATCTTCCCACCAAACAAATTGCTAATGTTTCTCCTATTAATGGCTTCACCATTAAATCTTAATTGCCTTAAATTCAACAATCAATCCTCTCTCTCTCTCTCTCTCTCTCCTTATTTTATGGTTTGTGTTAGATTTTTTTTTACGATGTTGTAATACATTGTGTGTGTGTGTGTGTATTTTTTTTTTTTTCCACTTTTCAATTTTTAGTCTTTTTCTTTATATTCATGTTTACAACTTTTCTATACATAATTGCATTTTAACCATTAAAATTGTTTGTGTCTAAAAAATTGGAATGCATTTTATTGATTTAGTACATGTGAAACAATTAAACTCTTTTTCTTTTCTTTTTTGGTTTGGTAATGTTTTGTTTTGTATTGTCTGTTACTATGTTTGGATTCCATAGATAGAAACTAAAGAGTATAGTTTCAATTTGTATAATATTAAAAGTTGAAGCATAGCATTTAAAGTTGCTACGCTCATATTAAGCCACGTCAGTAGCCATGTCATTTCCATCATATGTATATATATATAATTTTTTTTTTCTTGTATTTGTCCAACAATTTAAAAATAATTTCTATCAATTTTAAAATACTAAAAAATATAAAATAAATCCCACCCCTATCTCCACCGTAAAGCCCACTTCTTATCTATATCTCTCTCTCTCTCTCTTAACTCATCATCTTCATTTTCTCAAAAAAAAAAAAAAACACATCATCTTCCCACCAAACAAATTGCTAATGTTTCTCCTGATAATGACTTCACCATTAAATCTCAATTGCCTTAAATTCAACAATCAATCCTCTCTCTTTCTCTCTCTCTCTTTTTGACTTATCATCTCCTTATCTCCAACATAAAGCCCACTTTTTATCTATATCTCTCTCTCAACTCATCATCTTCCTCTTCTCAAAAAAAAAAAAACACATCATCTTCCCACCAAACAAATTGCTAATGTTTCTCCTATTAATGGCTTCACCATTAAATCTCAATTGCCTTAAATTCAACAATCAATCCTCTTTCTCTCTCTCTCTCTCTCTTTTTGACTTATCATCTCCTTTTTTTATGGTTTGTGCTAGATTTTCTTTTACGATGTTGTAATACATTGTAAAAGCTGAAGCGTAGTATTTAATGTTGCTATACTCATGTTGAGCCACGTCAGTAACCATGTCATTTCCATCATTTTTTTTTTTTTTTTGTATTTGTCCAACAATTTAAAATACTAAAAAATATAAAATAAATCCCACCCCTATCTCCACCATAAAGCCCACTTCTTATCTATATCTCTCTCTCAACTCATCATTCCTCTTCTCAAAAAAAAAAAAAAACAACACACACACACACACACACATCATCTTCCCACCAAACAAATTGCTAATGTTTCTCCTATTAATGACTTCCCCATTAAATCTCAATTGCCTTAAATTCAACAATCAATCCTCTCTCTTTCTCTCTCTCTTTTTGACTTATCATCTCCTTATCTCCACCATAAAGCTCACTTCTTATCTATATCTCTCTCTTAACTAATCATCTTCCTCTTCTCAAAAAAAAAAAAAAAAACACATCATCTTCCCACCAAACAAATTGCTAATGTTTCTCCTATTAATGGCTTCACCATTAAATCTTAATTGCCTTAAATTCAACAATCAATCCTCTCTCTCTCTCTCTCTCTCTCCTTATTTTATGGTTTGTGTTAGATTTTTTTTTACGATGTTGTAATACATTGTGTGTGTGTGTGTGTATTTTTTTTTTTTTCCACTTTTCAATTTTTAGTCTTTTTCTTTATATTCATGTTTACAACTTTTCTATACATAATTGCATTTTAACCATTAAAATTGTTTGTGTCTAAAAAATTGGAATGCATTTTATTGATTTAGTACATGTTAAACAATTAAACTCTTTTTTTTTTCTTTTTTGGTTTGGTAATGTTTGGTTTTGTATTGTCTGTTACTATGTTTGGATTCCATAGATAGAAACTAAAGAGTATAGTTTTAATTTGTATAATATTAAAAGTTGGAGCGTAGCATTTAAAATTGCTACGCTTATGTTAAGCCACGTCAGTTGCCATGTCATTTCCATCATATATATATATATAATTTTTTTTTTTTTTGGTATTTGTCCAACAATTTAAAAATAATTTCTATTAATTTTAAAATACTAAAAAATATAAAATAAATCCCACCCCTATCTCCACCATAAAGCCCACTTCTTATCTATATATCTCTCTCTCTTAACTCATCATCTTCATTTTCTCAACAAAAAAAAAACACATCATCTTCCCACCAAACAAATTGCTAATGTTTCTCCTGATAATGACTTCACCATTAAATCTCAATTACCTTAAACATAACAATCAATCCTCTCTCTTTCTCTCTCTCTCTCTCTTTGAGTTATCATCTCCTTATCTCCAACATAAAGCCCACTTCTTATCTATATCTCTCTCTCAACTCATCATCTTCCTCTCCTCAAAAAAAAAAAAAAAAACACATCATCTTCCCACCAAACAAATTGCTAATGTTTCTCGTATTAATGGCTTCACCATTAAATCTCAATTGCCTTAAATTCAACAATCAATCCTCTTTCTCTCTCTCTCTTTTTGACTTATCATCTCCTTATTTTATGGTTTGTGCTAGATTTTCTTTTACGATGTTGTAATACATTGTTTTTCTTTTTTATTTATTTATTTTTTCCACTTTTTAATTTTTAGTCTTTTTCTTTATATTCATGTTTACAATTTTTCTATACATAATTGCATTTTAACCATTAAAATTGTTTGTCTAAAAAATTGAAATGCATTTTATTGATTTAGTACATGTGAAACAATTAAGCTCTTTTTTTTTTTTTTTTTTGGTTTGGTAATGTTTTATTTTGTATTGTCTGTTACTATGTCTAGATTCCATAGATAGAAAATAAAGAGTATAGTTTTAATGGTTCCCTTTTATTTTAAATCTATGGCAAACTAACCTTTCTCCTAGCCTCCTCCACAATAAAAATCATTTAATGTATTGATGTTAATGTTATGGTATTTGTTCATCAATATTAGCCCAATTGAAGGAGCATTCTTAACGGACCAGCTAATAAAGAAGTTAATAATTGATTAAGGTAAGGGAGTCATCAATTAACACATGGCAGCCATTTTAAAATAGCTCCTCTCCCCATCAAAACATTCATTTGCCTCCTTTTGTATTTAAAACCCACTGATTTAATTTTTTTTTATATAAATTTTGAATTGCTCTCTTTCCACCCCATAAGTCACCAAATTACAAATAGAATTGGAAACTCCCTTTGAGTTCAGTTATTTCTTTTCTTCCCCCTCAACTTCTTTACTTTTCAGCTACAAATTTTATGGTTTGTGCTATATATATATATATATATATATTTACGATGTCATAATACATTGTTCCTTTTTTCTTTTTTCTTTGTTCCAATTGAGAATTGTTAGTCTATTTCTTTATATTCATGTCTAAAATTTTCCTATACATAATTGCATTTTAACCATTAAAATAGTCTAAAAAATTGGAATGCGTTCATTAATTTAGTACATGATCATTTCCCTCCCATTTATTTATTTTATTTTCTGAATGGCTTTCTTATTTGTTCTATTTATGTTTACTACATAAATTCTTGCTAATTTTCTTTAGTCTCATTTAAATCTATGCTAACTTCTTAGGATACTTTGGAAGAAGAAACAAAATCTTCTACATATTATGATCGATAGGTATGGAGCATATGGTGTTCCTCTTTTTCTTTGTATTTGAGATTATAACTTAACTTTGTATGATTTTCTTATTAATTTTACGATGTAAATAACTTTACGAGAAGTCATACATACTAATGTGTGTGTGTGTGTGTGTGTGTGTTTTTTTTTTTTTTTTTTTTTTTTTTTTTAAGATCTAATCTCTAATTCTTACCATTTATTGTCTCAAAAAATCAAATTCTTACCAATTATAATTTTTAAGGAAACAACTCTGTGACGCTCACAATGTTTAACTATTTCTTTATATTTTCCATGATAATACTAATATCCATTACTCTTACTTGAAGCATATACCACGATGTGATCTCATTCTCACATAAAAAATTTTGGGAAAAAAATAATGAATATGGAAAGTCTCTAATTTTCCATAAACCAATATGGTAGTCCAAAAGTTCTCTATTTAGACTTGCTATTATGTTATCACATTTAATTCGATGAGTTTATATATATATATATATATATATATATATATAGATGCACACACACACAAACATCCATATATGCAACTTAGCAATTACAAATACAATTTTAATTACCAAAATATACAAGGTCTCTTCCTCTTCTCTAACCTTTCCCCTCCCACGACGCTTATGTATCATTTATACCTTTTTCCCTTCCCCTACATATTTTAAATATATATGTTCTATTTTTATCTCTTTTAAAACCAATAAGCTTAGTATTTGTGATGGAAAAATTTCAATTATCAATACATGTTTGTTTTTTTATATCTACTACATATCAAAGGTACCTCTCTCTCTCTCTCTCTCTCTCTCTCTCTCTCTCATTTAGATTTCTCTATAATCTTGACATTCTATTTTGTTTTAATGCTTTATGATAGGCATTTTACAAGTTCTAGAAGTTCTTGGATTAATTAGAATGGAGAAAGTTAATATATGAAGATTGATAAGTATTGTCAAGATAATAACAATAGTTTTTTATGTCAGTAAAGTAATTTGAAGAACATAGCTTAAATGATAAATGGTTGTTAAGTTGTCTATATGCTGGTATTACTAATCAAATTCTCTTACATTATTTCACTTTTTGTATTACTAATTTTTTTTTTTTTTTACTTTCACATAGGTCACACTTTTTAGCAAGTTTTCTTGACCATATATATATAGTCATCTACTTGGATGATTTCCTTAGCAATTCTACAATCATAGATTATTGCATTGTTTGTTGACACATGATAATTTATAATTCAAGATCTTTTCCTACTATTTTCTTTGCTAATTTGTTAAAATTTAGAAATTGTGTTTGGCTTCATCTTGCTAGGTTCTTTTTTCATGATCATTGGTTTATATGCTGTGAATTGGGCTAAAGTTAAAGACATGGGAGAGATCAAACAAGATACAGTTGTACAACTACTACATGAATCTTTTAAAGAACATGAGTATTAAATGTATAAATTTCTCAGTAGCTTAACATAATGAGGTGATTCCATGGTATAGAAAAAACAAATATGGACATGTATAAACAATTATATCATGAATACGTTTGCTTTTATCTACCCCTTTTATGTTTTTTTATTGATTGACTAAAATCAACTACAAATTTAGCTTCTTCTCAAAAGAAAAAAAATACTACACATTTAGCTTCCTTAGTTTTTCAAAAATTTTAAATTGTGTGTAAAGGAAAAAAATAAATCAATATATGTTTTGGGGAGAAGTTTTTTTGTAATAGTTGATTCTCATATATGAGTTTAGTGATTATCGAAATATAAATTGTTATAACTTTGTTAAATAGTTCTTATGCGAAAAAATGAAAACAAAGTTTGGATAAATTGCTCATTAACATCTCCAAAAATGCAAAATAATGTTAGCTTTCATATGACATCATCAAGATTCATTTTCATGTTCTAATAAAAATTATACATTTTTTTTTTATTGTGTTGCATTTTGGTGCATATCTCACTATACTATAACGTATTACAAAATATTTTGTCATATATAATAATTAAAAATAAAACACAACATGTTTCCTTGGCAAAAAAATATATTTATACAAAAAATCAAGATATAGACTTCTTTAGTTATATAATATATATTATATATTTTAGTGTAATCACATTATTGTGAGATGGGTTTGGGACTATTATTTATAAGTCTTAGCCACTATTTTCATTTTTTACTTAACATAAAAGTATATGATGTCAAATTTTTCTGCATATCGCGTGGGTCTGTGACTAGTTGTTGTTAATTAGTAAATCATGTTAGATTCATCTTTAGGTAAATTTATAGTAAAAGTGTTTCAGAATCCCAAGAGATTGGCGAGAACTCCTTGTAATTTGGTTGAGTTCAACGTCTTTAGAATAAAATTTGAAAAGTTTGTTATTTGCAACATGTAAATGAATTTATTTTACCATTGAGTTTCATGTAGTTGCAGACTTCTTAATGGATATACATGTGTGAGTAAAATTCCACGTTGAGCAAGAATGATAAGAGAGAGTGATTAACTTAGTTGGACCCAAACTTATAGGCATAAGCTTTTGAATTAAGTGGTGTCCTTATATATTAAACCTTCAATTGGAGGCTCTCCAATGAGAGAGATGTATTTCAGATATGAAAACTTAGATATTGTCACATCTACAATACTGGATTTTTTGGTATGTTGAAGTATGTATTTTGCGTTCAAATCCTCTCAATCCCACAAAAAACAATACAATGAGTGGTTCATAGGTCAAAGGAATATTAAAGTGTGTATGTTTTCATAAACAGGTTAGTGAGGAAAAGTTGTCAAGAGTAGATCGGTTAGTTTCCTTGCACAAGAACAAGGTGACAAATTGTGATTTGGTGGCACTCTGCAGTCTAGTTATTGCTATAGAAAGGACAGATAGAAATGAAAACCCCAAGTCAAAAGTCAAAGACAAATTACTTCAACAAGAGTAGTGTCCATGGCACAGCAATCATCAACAGTGATGCAATCTCTCAGTTTGCAGTCTTGTAAGAAATAAGAGAGAACACACAACAAATGGTGAGCTATAGCTCAACTGATACTTTCCTCTTCCGGTAACAATGAAATGGATGGTGAGGTTGTGAGTTCAAAATCCATTGGGTGTGTGTAACTTACCAATAAAAAAAAAATGCTGCTATTTTGTTGATATTTAATTTTACATGAAATTCTAAAATATTATGTCTTTAGATCTTCATATAAGTATAGTATTTTTGTTTTTTCTTTAATGTCTTAGAAGCATTTCGGGAAATCTATTGGTCCTGTTGCAAGGTAAGCAGTTTGCTAACCTTGTAAAATAAAACATTTGTAGAGTTAGTTATTGGCAGTAAGATCTCATTAGTTCAATTAATCTGATTTCCAAGCCAGCAAGTGACTAAAACCTTTTTGTGAAGAAGTGGATGTAGACGGCACAAGAATCTGCATTGCACTTCAAGATGTACTCTCTTTTATGCAATTTAAATGGTAAGAAATGGCAGAATCTAGTTGTTGCCATCTTTTTTCCTTTGGTATAGGCAATCTCAATTGCAACAGAATCAAAATAGGAGGAGGAGAAAGCTACGGGAGTCAATCTAGATAATGTCCCATTCGATGACAAAGAAGAAGAGGAAGAAGAGGTAGGGGAAACATGTAGCCCCCTCCCATGCCACTGGCAAGTGGAGCCAAACCTATCTCAGGGATGTAGGGTTTTCCCCATGTTATGATAGGTGCGGATGGGTTATCTTATGGACTTGCTACACTTGATGGGTTTCCTATGCTAGATCTTAGCAGGGTCAAGAGATGCTGAGTCCAGGTTATGGACCAGATGATGACTCACAATGTTAGCATGGATTCAAGGTTCACCATGATGATCAAAATGGTGCTGGTAATAACTTCAGAAATGAAGAAAGCAAAAGTCAGGAAGATTACCAAGGTACCACTGTCTCGGATCAGTGACAGATGCCACCAGCTGAGCGGCAAATGAGTGACAGTGCTAATTGGAGAAAATGCTTCCTCATGCTTACCTGCTTTCTTTTCAACATGATCAAACTACAATTCTTTCACCAATTCTGTTTTTTAGTTTTTACTAAATTCTGGGTGATATTTTTTAATTTTTTGAAAATTAGTTGAAAATGTTTAAATATGTTGCTAGGATGTGTTATATTTATGTAACAAATCAGGGGAAGGGCGATTGAACACATATGTGAGACTAAACTCTTGATCTAGACTAACGTACTTGTAAAGGAATCTATACAACATTGTCTTAAGTAGGATGCTGTGTTGATTTACAAATTCTTCACTATTATTGATGGATAACATATAAATGGCCTCTGTATTTTATTTTATTTATTTCACAAACAAAAGGTTTATAAGGGAATTTGTGTAAAACAAGACTGTCCACTGAGGACCATAAGAAATTAAGAACTGTGAAATTAGATGGGAATCTTTGGTGGTCAATCACAAACTCACAATGCAACCTTTTCTTAGATGTAAGGGCAAATGGAATTCTATGCATAAAAGAATGGGAACTGCTTTTATTTTGTTTCTTAAGTTATGTAGATATTCTTAGACTATGTTCTTGTTTTTTACTCCTGCGAGGTAGTTTCCAATGTTTGACTCGATCTATATTCTGTTTCCAATGTTTGATACGATTTATATTATGTTTGGAAACAAATTATTTAGCTTTTTGTTAAAAGTGTGCTAAAAACAAAAAGTTAGCTTATAAGCTAATCCTAAACACACATTCATGAGTGCGTCTTGATATGCTTATGAAACTCAGGATCATCTAATTTTATCATTAAAAAAATCTTAAAGACTCAATGTGCTACTTAACAAACTAGCCAAAATCTTATCATGCAACAAACACACTCAAGTCCTTCCATTGACTGACGGTTAAGTGAACTGAGAAAATTCAAACCCAAAACAGTATGTAGGGACTGTTGGAGTATGTGTTTTTCAAACTCTTAAACTATGCTTGTGTCCCACATTGGTTAGAGATGAGTTTGCATATATGTTTATAAATCTTTGCACCTCTTAAGTGATAGCTTGAAAGACAATGGGTTAAGGGTTGGAGTTGGGCTTGGGTTGGACTTAAGCTTGTCTCTCTTGGGCCTCATTCCATTTCCTTATCTTTTGCTTTCAGCCCATCTTAGTTCTGCCCGTTGGGCATTAAATAAGCAGCTTGTTGGGGCATTTAATGTGCAACCTGTTGGCTTGCACAGTGACTGTTACTGCAGCCCTTCAGCCCTCACATGAGTTAGTATATAAAACCCTATATTCCCCTCTACAGCTCTTAAGTTTTTCAACTACAGCAGCCACCTTCTCCCTCTGTTTTTGCTCTTTTTTTTTCTTTTCTTTTTTTGCTCATCTCCACTAAAAATTTCTGCATCAATTTTTAGTTTTAAGGAAAGGCAAATTAAGGTTGTTCCTAATTCTTCTTGTTTGAGTATGTGATCAACTTGAAGAAATTACTATAGTCTAATCTTGGGGGGTTGTTCGGCCAAGAGAGCCATTCACACTGAGTTCTACTCCGGGTGGCACGAATCAACCTTTAAAGACAACGCATTTGCATGATTCTATAGTTTGTGAGATCTTTCTAACTCTATCTATTTATTTTTGTCATTGCTAATTTTTTAGGGTTTGTATTGTTGAATCAAAACTTGTTTATTTAGCCATATTTTCCAACAATTTTAAAGGTTGATTTTTGTGTTTTAAAAATGAAGAAACAAGTTGTTGATTCTCTTAAGGTCATTTCGGAAATTACAAAGCTTGAGGCTTTTGATGGAAATAATTTTAAACGTTGGAAAGAAAGAGTTTTGCCCATCTTGGAATTTACCGAACTTGAACAGGTTCTTTATGAGCCTAAACCCGAAGAAGATCCTAAAAATATAGCAAAGTGGGAAAAAACAAATAAATTGTGTGTTCATACTATTAAATGTGGTTTATCTAACAAGTTGTTTGATCATTATTGTCATTTTACTTGTGCTAAAGATTTATGGGATGAACTTAATGGTCGTTATGGGTTTGAGGATGAGGGTGCTAAAAAATTTGCTACGGCTTAATTTATGTCTTTTCAAATGGTTGAGAAAAAAAGTGTTTCTAGCCAAATTGAAGATTTTCAAAAATTAGTATCCGACCTAGCTAAAGAAGGTGATGTTTTACCCGAGAGGTTTGTGGCTCATGGCCTAGTGTTTAAGTTGCCGGACTCTTGGAAAGAGTATAAACATCAGCATAGCCACCATAGAACCTATTTAAATCTTCAACAAACTATCGTTGATATTCAAATTGAAGAAACGAATAGGATGTCGGAAAAAGTTTCTAGAGCTAAGGAATTTACTTCCAAGGCTAATGTTGTAGAGGGAGGACCTTCTAGATCTCCACAACATAATAAGAAACATGATTTTAAGGGAAAAGAAAATTTTCATAATAAAAATGGCCCAAATCCTCAAATCCAAAAGAATAATTGTTTTATTTGTAGCAAGGTAGGTCATTATGCGACAACATGTAGGGTGAGGGGCAACTTCAACAACAATAAGAACAACAACAAAGGCTCTACATCAAATAAGGCAAATGTGGTGCAAACCGAAGAGATCATTGCGGCGGTGGTGTGTGAGGCACACTTGGTGACAAAAGTGAAGGGATGGGTAATTGACTCGGCTTGCACAAGACACATTGGTGCATTCAAAGAAGAGTTTAGCTCCTACACTCCTATGGCGGAAGGCAACGAATGTGTCTATGTTAGGGACAATAGATCCGTGCCAGTGAGTGGTAAAGGGAAGGTACTCTTGAAGCTAACTTCTGGTAAAACTCTTTCACTCAATAATGTCCTTCATGTACCTCACTTTCGACACAATCTCATTTCGGTACATTTGCTTGGTAAGGCCGGTATTAAAGTTTTATTTGATGGTGGCATAGTTACTTTAACTAAGAATGAAGTTTTTGTTGGTAAGGGCTGTGATGATGAAGGTCTCTTTGTACTTAATGTTGATCAAGTTATTAATGAAAAAGGTTCATCTTCTTGTGCTTACTTAGTTGATTCCATTGATGTTTGGCATGGTAGACTTGGACATGTTAATCTTGGCTATATAAAGAAAATAAAAGAATGCGGAATTATTAACTCACTAAGTGAAGCTAATATGGACAAATGTAAAATTTGTGCCGAAACTAAAATCACCAAGAAACCTTGTAAATCCATAACAAGAGAAACCGAGCTTCTTGGATTGGTACATAATGACTTGGGTGATTTAAAACACACTATGACTAGAGGTGGTAAAAGATTCTATGTGATCTTTGTTGATGACCACTCTAGATTCACTAAACTTTATTTACTAAGGCTGCGTTTGTTTTGGCTTCAAACGTTTTTTGGAAATCCTTTTACATCTTTTCATCTGTTTGGTTGCGCATGGAAATAGAGTTTTCCGGAAAATCATTTACTTTGACCGTAAAATTAAGGCCTTTGACTTGGAAAATGAATGCAAGTTCTGTTTTACCTTCAAACCATTTCCAGGCTCACAAGCGCAAAGAGAGAGAGAGAGAGAGAGAGAGAGAAAGAAGAGAGTAGAGAAAGTGAGCTAGATCGTGCCCGACCCTAGACGCACCGTCGAGTTCACACCATCGAGATCATCGGCGCCGTCGTTCTCGACCCAAAGCTCATTGGTGCCGTCATTACCCATCTCGTTCTCGTTGCTCATCGGCATCATCGTTACCGATCTCGTTCTCGTTGCTCATCGGCGTTGTCGTTACCGATCTCGTTCTCGTTCTTGACCCAAGGCTCATCGACGCCGTCGATCTCGTCGTCTCGATCTCATCGCACCAATGATCTCGTCGTCGTCTCTTTATCCCTGAAGTTTTCGATCACTCTCTCTTCCTCCCGAAAATAGCATTTTGTAGGAAAATGGTTTTCTCTCTTTGATCTCTGATTTTTTTGTTGTTGTTGTGGTGGTGTGGGTGGTGGTGTTTTGGTGGTTTTCCTGTTGTGTGGTGGTGGGTTTTGTGTGGGTGGTGGTGGAAAATAGCATTTTCAGAATGTGACCAAACATATGAAAATATTTTCTAGAACAATTTTCATAATGTAACCAAACACTTGAAAATATTTTCCTTTCCCGAAAATAGCATTTCCAGAAAATATTTATTTTCCGGAAAAATATTTTACATTGAACCAAACACAGCCTAAGAACCAAAGATGAAGCTTTGGAGATGTTTATAAAGTATAAAAGTGAAGTTGAGAACCAAAAGAATAAAATAATTAAAAAACTTAGAACCGATAGAGGTGGTGAATATGAGTCTAATCCTTTTAAGGAATTTTGTGAAAAAAATGACATAATACATGAGGTAACTCCACCTTATTCACTGGAATCTAATGGAATAGCTGAAAAGAAAAATAGAACTCTTAAAGAGATGATAAATGTTATGCTTGTTAGTTCTGGACTATCTTCCAACATGTGGGGGGAGGCCATTCTTTTGGCTTGCCATATTCAAAATAAGGTACCTTATAAGAAAACCGATAAAACTCCTTATGAACTTTGGGAAGGGCGTAAGCCTAACTTGGAATACCTCAAAGTGTGGGGGTGCTTGGCTAAGGTCATGCTACCCGAGCCTAAAAGGAGAAAGCTTGGTTCTAGAACATGTGATTGTGTGTTTATTGGTTATGCGTGCAATAGTTCATGCTATAGATTTCTTGTCATCAAAAGTGATATATTAGAATCATACACTATTATTGAATCCGAAAATGTCATATTCTTTGAGCATGTGTTTCCTTTGAAAAATAAGGAAAAAGAATTGCATGATTATATTGAAATTTCTAATGACTTTGTTGATGATGTGTAAGAAATAAGAAGGAGCAAACGAGCTAGGAAGGAAAATGATTATGGTAACGATTTTCTTGCCTATGTCATTGAAGATGAACCTATAAGTTACTATGATGCAATTAAATCCATAGATGCAGCTTTTTGGTTGGAAGCAATTAATAATGAATTAGAATCTATTATGTCTAATCATACTTAGAAATTAGTTGAGCTTCCACCCAAGATTAAACCTATTGGTTGCAAATGGGTGTTTAAAAGGAAATTAAAACCGGATGGTACAATTGATAAGTTTAAAGCTCGCTTAGTAGCTAAGGGCTATAAGCAAAAACATAATGTGGATTATTTTGATACTTATTCTCTGGTTACTAGAATTGCATCTATTAGAATTTTATTTGTCATTACTTCTATTTACAAACTTGTAGTACATCAAATGGATGTTAAAACTGTTTTTCTAAATGGTGATTTAGAAGAAGAGATTTATATGGAGCAACCCGAGGGTTATGTATTTCTTGGACAAGAACATAAAGTTTGTAAGTTAGTTAAATCTTTATATGGTTTAAAACAAGCACCTAAACAATGGCATGAAAATTTTGATAATGTTATGCTTACACATGGGTACGTGATCAATGGTGCCGATAAATGCATATATAGCAAGTTTATTAATAATGAAGGTGTTATTATATGTTTATATGTTGATGACTTGCTTATATTTGGAACTAGCCTTGATGTTGTGCATGATGCTTAACACTTTCTTGCCTCTAATTTTGAAATGAAAAATTTGGGTGAAACAAATATAATCTTGGGCATTAAGATCCTTAGGGATAATGATTGCATTACACTATCACAATCTCACTATGTAGAGAAAATTCTTAAAAAGTTTGAACACTTTGATATGTCACCTATGTCTATTCCCTTTGACTCAAAGGTGCACTTGTTTAAAAATCGTGGTGATAGTGTTTCACAAGATAAATATGCACAAATTATTGGTAGTTTGATGTTTTTGACAAATTGTACTCACCCTGATATTGCATATGCTGTTAGTAGATTGAGTAGATATACTCATTATCCTAGTATTGAACATTGGGATGAAATATCTAGATTGTTGAGATATTTAAAGGGTACTTTTGATTATGATTTATCATATTGTGGTTATCCTGCTATATTAGAAGGATATTGTGATGTTAATTAGATCTCTGATATAGATGGGGTAAAGCCCACTAGTGGATATGTGTTCACACTAGTTGGAGGGGCTGTCTCTTGGAAATCATCCAAGCAGACTTGCATAGCAAGATCTACTATGGAATCAGAGTTAGTAGCCTTAGAAAAGGCTGGGTCCGAAGCTGAGTGGCTTAGGAGTTTGTTAATTGATATACCATTGTATACTAACTCGGTTGCCTCCATTTGCATGCGTTGTGATTGCCAGGCTGCCATAGCACGTGCTAATAACAAAATTTATAATGGGAAAAGTCGACATATCCGATGGAGGAACAATATTGTGAGGCAACTCATTGATAATGGTGTAATGTCCTTGGACTTTGTGAGGTCAGAAAGGAATTTGGCCGATCCTTTGATCAAGCCACTAGCAAGAAGGCTAGTGAGTGAGACATCGAGGGGAATAGGACTGATACCCAAATTGTAACACTATGGCCAATGCCCAACCTCTATGATGGGTGATTCCACGCAAGGGGTTAAATGGATAAAGGTCATTTGTGGTCCATATGGGCATTATCAGTTATTATGTATTCCGCTATCTCATTGAGGAGATTAGTGATGAGTCCATCCCTATGGTGTGAGACAGTGCTAAGTTGTAGATTGTTGGAGGTTGAGCTAGCTCTTAATGGATCCATAGTCCCTACCTATCGGGATGGGGTGTAGTGCACACACTCTTAATGGATGCCACCTATGTGGGAGTGGAAGTTGTGCTGCTTTTCTATGAAACTTGGGTAGGTCTCTAGAGCTCTCATGAAACCCAATGGCGCATGGCCTGTATAAGACGCCAACCTGCTTATGGAACAACCTTGGTAAAGAAAGGTATGTGGGTGATAAGTTTGATTATCTAATAGCTTGGTTAAAAGAGTCCAACTCTACCATTGTCTAGTAATTCCTACTTATTTACCCTAAGTATGGTTAAAACCTTAGGGTACCATATTGATGCATGTCTTCTTGAGTTTATTGCCTTTCCTAGTTTAGTGTTTGTAACATGTGGGGGATTGTTGGAGTATGTGTATTTCAAACTCTTAAACTATGCTTGTATCCCACATTGGTTAGAGATGAGTTTGCTTTTATGTTTATAAACCTTTGCATCTCTTAAGTGATAGCTTGAAAGACAATGGGTTAAGGGTTGGAGTTAGGCTTGGGTTGGACTTAAGCTTGTCTCTCTTGGGCCTCATTCCATTTCCTTATCTTTTGCTTTCAGCCCATCTTAGTTCTGCCCATTGGGCATTAAATGAGCAGCCCGTTGGGGCATTTAATGTGCAGCCCGTTGGCTTGCACAGTGACTGTTACTACAGCCCTTTAGCCCTTACATGAGTTAGTATATAAAACCCTTGCACAGTGACTGTTACTACAACCCTTTAGCCCTTACATGAGTTAGTTTATAAAACCCTATATTCCCCTCTACAGCTCTTAAGTTTTTCAACTACAGCAGCCACCTTCTCCCTCTGTTCTTTTTGCTCATCTTCACTAAAAATTTCAGCATAAATTTTTAGTTTTAAGGAAAGGCAAATTAAGGTTGTTCCTAGTTCTTCTTATTTGAGTGTGTGATCAACTTGAAGAAATTATTATAGTCTAATCTTGAGGGGTTGTTCGGCCAAGAGAGCCATTCACACCGAGTTCTACTCCGGGTGGCACGAATCAACCTTTAAAGACAACGCATTTGCGTGATTCTATAGTTTGTGAGATCTTTCTAACTCTATCTATTTATTTTTGTCATTGCTAATTTTTTAGGGTTTGTATTGTTGAATCAAAACTTGTTTATTTAACCATATTTTCCAATAGCGGCTTCAACAGCTTTTTTTCTCAGTTGTCTAAAGCATCAATGGAAGGTGTATCAAAGTTATTCAGAAAGTCCGCGAAGAGAGCAAAACCATCTTCAGCTCTTCCTGAGGGATTATGCCGTCAATTTTCACTGGCTGAGATCAAGATTGCTACCAATAACTTCAATGATGAATTACTAGTTGGTGAGGGGGGTTTTGGTAGAGTATATAAGGGGTTTATTGATGACTGTAACAAAACCGTTGCAATAAAGCGGTTGAAACTCAAGCCGGGACAGGGTCTTGTTTTCGAGGATTTAAGGACCAAGGTGGTGTTGCTTTGCCAGCTACGCCACCCCAACCTCGTCCCTCTCATTGGATATTGTATTGATGAAGGCGAGAATATCCTAGTCTACGAGTTTATAGTCAACGGAAACCTCTTCAGAAAACTCTACTACACGGACCACGATGAACATGATCGCCTCTCGTGGAAACAAAGACTCCGGATTTGCATTGGGGTGGTGCGTGCACTGCACTACCTTCACACTGGGGTCAAGCATACTATTATCCACGGTGACATGAAGCCGGCCAACATTCTGTTGAACAAGAAATGGGAGGCCAAGTTGTCAGATTTCTCCAGGTTTGTCAGTGATTCTACGATGCTCGATACTTTGGGATACGTGGATCCCGAATGTCGCATTACCAGTGGGCTGACCGATAAATCTGACGTCTACTCTTTTGGTGTCGTACTGTTTAAAGTAGTACTCGGCAAAATGCATCAGTGGCGTCTGATTAGCTTGGCCCAAAAAGGGGAACGAGAATGGAGCTTCAATAAGAAAATTGATCCTTATCTGAAGGGGAAGATAGCTCCAGAGTGTTTCAAGGTATACATGGACATTGCAACTTCTTGTGTGCAACATGAGGGAAAGGATCGTCCCACGATGAATGAAGTGGAGGTAGGCCTTGAACATGCACTGGAACTGCAAGAGAGTGCAGATGCTGCGATCAAGGATGGTGAATATTACTGTCCCATTGATGAATATACCTGTAATGATTTTTGGGGTTTCGCTTCTCCAGCCATTGTTGAATATACCTCTAGTTCTTCTCTGCCTGAACTTGAGGAATTCCTTTCGGATTCAGATAGCTTGAGGGAATACATTTGAACACTTTCACGCCAAATGACTAGTGATTCACCACAAATATCAAAATTGCACTCCCATAAGCTAAGCAAGTTCTGCATTTATTTTATTTTCATTAGACCTTGTGTTGGGTAGTATATGAATTCGGGAATATAGTGAGGTGGGTTGTTGTTGTATCCCTAAATTGTTCTTAGTATATAATCATGTTACAGTTACTAATTGAACTGAATTAGTAATGCCGCCATCTTTTTTTTTTTTTCTTTATATCTTACTTGTTTGTTGAATTCATGAAAGTATTTACAAGAATGTTGAAGCAAGTTGCTATTTAAGCAAAGAGCTTTAAGTTTCATTGCAGGTGTGAAAGATTAAATCTAACTCACTTGAACTTTGTTGATGACTTAATGATCTTCATTGCTACTTACTCGCAATCCATTTGAATATTTTAAAGAATGTCAAAGGAGTTTCATGAGATTTCTGGCCGCTTAATAAATTACAGCAAGAATGAAGTGTTCTTTGCTAGGATGTCACAAGAAACCAAACATTTAGATCCACTCTATCTTGCATTTCAAGGAGGGTAGGTTGTTAGTAAAGTACCTTGGATTGCCTCTAATCCCTGGTAAACTCAAAGCTTAGGATTGTAGGCTAGTTGAAAAGATTACAGTTAGGATAACAACCTAAATAGGAAAAGAAAAGTCTCTCCTTTGCAGGGAAGCTTCAATTGCTGCAATTTGTGCTTTATGAAATCTAAGTGTATTGGACCAACATTTTTATCTTACCAATGAAGATCATATTGGCTATTGAACAAAAGGTTTAACTGCTTTCTATGAAGTGGTAAGGAAGGTTCTTCTATTGGAGCAAATGTGGCTTGGAAGAAATTTGTCTATCCAATATGAAGAAAGGTTTAGGCATCAAAAGAATCAAAGAATGGAATAAATCTGCCATCCTCAAGCCCATACGAAACCTATTTTCTCAGATGGCTCTGTATGGATTGTCTGGACATACAGGTATTTATTAAGAGGAAAAAGCTTTTGGGAGGTCAAAATCCCATAAGCCAGTTCATGGGGATGAAGGAAATATGACAACTAAGAGAAATAGCAAGACCTCTAATCAACTTTTCTGTGGGGAGTCATAGAATCCTTCCTTGGCATGATAACTGGCACCCAATGGTGCTGTACTTCCAAAAAATGGATTCAGAATCCTAATAAAATTCTATGATTCAACAAGCTCTGCCTCAGTTAAAATTTCAATTTTCATTCGGGATGGGAAAAGATATTGGATGCCTGCTACATTTGATGATCCGGTGGACTTCCAATATAATATTACCAAGTTAAATTTGGGCAGAAAGATAGTGTATGGGATTCCATCCAAACACGGAGGTTTCTTTTCCACTTTTCATTGAATGAAATAAGGAGTAAGGCTGTGACAATTGAATGGTGGAAGCTCATATGGTTTTTAACAGCTATTACTAAGAACTCATTTTTTTATTGGTTGGCCCTGAAGTATAGGCTCTCAACTCTTGAAGGACTAGTAAAATGGGGTTATAGTGGAGAGGTTCTATTAGTTTAATGCAGAAATCTAGTTGAGAATCAAGAACATTTATTCGAAGAACATGGCATTACGTGCTACATGCATGTGTGGTTGATAGGATTATTTTCACAATGGAAGACTCTTGACAGAGGAAGATATATCTCAATCAATAAGGGAGGATATTTGGTATAGAAAAGGGAGTTTGTAGAAATATCAAGAACTGAATCTTAAATAGGATGTTGTGTGGAAGACTAGCGATCCCTGTATCTATTTTGCATGGAGGCTTGGATCCTGAAAGCTGATTGAGGTACTGCAATTGATTTAGAAGATTTTGTTCTGATTTGAGTTGGTTGTGCAACAATGACTCAGCTGCTTGTAATATTGTTATTTCAACAAGTAGTACTAGTATTGTCCTTTGGTTCGTGTATATTTCAGCTTGTATTTGTTGATTGTTGTCCAACTTCACTTAGTTGCTAGTAAATAATGGGTCCATCAACCAGTAAAGGGCAAGGGTATAATCTTTGTTTCATGTGTGATCAAGTCTTGTTCACGTCCGAATGTAATGCAAGATAATCAATCCAGTAAAGGGCAAGGGTAAATCTTTATTTTATGAGTTAGTCTTGTTCACGTGCAGATATAACGAAAGTTGGTGACATCAGTCTTCCACAACGGGACTCCATAAGATTGGACGTTAGTTGCTCAGCCTGTAATTACTTCCCCTAACGGCTGAAGAAACAAAGACAATCCGTTTTTCAGGCTAAAAACAAGAAGAAAAAAAAAAAAGGAATTCCAATTTTAGTGGATTTCTGATCTGTTGGGAAGTCATCAAAAATAAAGGAAAAAATATGTCACTATATGAATAACGTCATTTCTAGGTGTCACATTTCGTGAATCATGCTTGTAGGCTGCAAAGATGGGCTGGAGGGTCTTAAATAATTTGCTCTTATCACGCAAGAGTCATTTTTTTACAACTTTGGGTATACCAAAAACTATAGCCGGCCTTTTACTGGACTGAAATCCAGAATTTTGTTAGGAAGCGCCATTGTTTCGTAAGGTACGATAATCAAATTCTCAGAAGGATCAGAACTCGGGTCTTCATCTGTTGATTCAGGCAAATGTCCAGCAACAGTTTCATCATTCTTTTCTAATCCACCAGTGGATAATGAAGCTTCAGCTGCATCTACCTTGCTAAGTTCTAATTCAACTTGAATCTCATTATCGGGTAGAACATCAGACGGGTCACCAGAATCTGTAGTCTTCCCTCCATTCAACCCATTCAGGTGGTTTATCAGTTTCAGCGTGTCCCGTTTCCCGAGTTATCAAGATGTGTAGTGTCTTCTGACTTTGTCCCTGCTTCTGGAGAAGATGTTGCAGTGTCAACCAAGTCGTCATCTTCACCATCAATAACATTGTCATCACTGACACCATTAATTACACCAGTGACCTCAGTGTTGGGTGATGGGGAAACAAGTGAGCCAGTTGAGCGTTCATTGGCAACCCTGTCATCCTCGAAAGCAAACCAGTTTGAATTTGTATAGAGTGAGCCACTGACCACACCAAGAGAAATGCAACAAATCATTTATCAGTTTCTAGAAATAGAATATGGACAGAAAGTTTGAAATACAAAAGTATTATTTTCTGAATTACAAGCCCAATCAAAGAGAATTAACCCACTAAATCTTCAATGTGCATGTAAACCAAAATCACAAGTTAGCCAGCACTAAGGTTGTAATATTCCAGAAAATTCTAAAATAGCTCCCCTGGCCAATTGATGTATAATTATAAGCTGAAATTCACACTGCACCCTGCCATCTTGATCAGCAGTGAACACATTAGTTTTCAAAAGGCCAACCATCCTTCTCTGTACGAACTTGGAGTTGTGAAGACCATCATCAAATTCAACAAAAGGCTACAAATGTATGGTTGTAGCCTGTAAGTGTTATTAAAAGCATGTCAAAGCAGAAGAGTGGAGGGAAAAAGCACCTTTTAAAGTGAGCTGCATTTCAATTAAGCAAAGCAGATTTGTGTTTAATACACACAAACTGTTACACAATTTTACACACAATCCAATTTTGAGCTGAAACTGTGATTTGAAGTCATGATTTTGAACTTGGAAATCACAGTTTCAGCTAAAAAATGGGGTGTGTAAAACTGTGTTCAAGGCTCTAATATATGAAGTTTATTAAAATAATCATTCACTCTGCAACCGGTTAAGATAGACCATTGATTTGTTATACTCACTTCGTTGTTATGGTTTATTTCACTACAATCAAATCAATTCTCCCCCTCCCCCCTCCCCCTTTTACCTTCTCTCACTTTTCAAGACTCATGTACACACAGATGAAGAGAAAAAAAAAATCCAAGAAAACAGAAAGCAAAGATGGAAAACGACTTGAACAGATATTTATGGGCGATTGAACAGATACGGGGACTATACTATTGATGTAGACTAATGTACTCGTAAAGGAATTTAACAGCATTGTATTACGAAGGTTGCTGAGTTGATGTTTACAAATTCTCCACTACTATTGGTCGATAAACATATAAATGTTCTGTTTTTAATTCTATTTATTTGACAAGCTAAATTTTTTTAAGGGAGTATGTATAAATCAAGACTGTTATGAAGGACCTTAAGAACTGTGAAATCAAATGAGAATTTTGGTGGTTAGTCACAATGCAGTCCTTTCTAAGATGTAAGGCGAATGGAATCTTATTCATAAATCAATTAATTTAAGAATGGAAAAATCTTTTATTTTGTCGCTTACGTTATATAGAAATTCTTAGGTGATGTTCATGTTCTTAACTCCTAGGTAGTTCCTAATATTTGGCACTTTCTATATTTCATGGGTGCCACATCAAGAAATTCGTTCATGATAACTAAGATCTATGACCATGTTTTGTTAACTTTTCATATATTGTTCAATCCATCAAGATGCACTCAAAATGAAATTCAAGATCTTCTGACGGCCAACTCACGAGTTGGACCTTGTGTTCTACGGATTGGGGTCATGTAGAACGCTTTTCCACTGATCTTGATTTGAAGCTCCAATTGCAATAGATCAGATCACCAGCAAAAAAAAATTAAAAAAAAAAATGTCATATCATTAAATGAAAGTGTCATAGATTCCAAATAACCAAAAAAAATGTGTATATATATATATATATATTGTTGTTATTATTATTTGTTATAAATTTATTTATTTAAATTTAAATTGTGTACTCTTTGATAATAGTTCTTAGATGGGTGAAAAAAAATTTAGGGTAAATTCCACAAACCTACCTTGAGGTTTGTCATAATATCCAACTAGGTCCAACACAATTTAAAACCTACTAATTTCATCCTAAAAGACCATTTTGAAAGTTCAAAAACGTGTATAAACACCCTTGAACGTTTAGACCCCCAAATTACAACTTAACCAATTCAAGCATTATGTCAAACAACTAGTGTGCGGAAACTTAACATAAGTTAAATATGGAATTGGTAAAAACTATCTAAGCCAAATTAAAACACAATCCACAGCAGATAATAAAAAGGCAAAGATAGAGAGAAAGGAAGATGCAAACACAAAGACAACACGCGATGTGTTATCGAAGAGGAAACCGAAGCCCTCAGCGTAAAACCTCTCCGCCGCCCTCCAAGCGGTAAACAATCCATTAGAAAATACAGTTGGGATACATGGACAGCAATAGACCCTCCAAGCCTAATCTACCCAGTGCACCTAAGCCCTCCAAGCTTCTTGCTCCAACGAGGTTGCGCCGAACCTTTTTCTTTTCTAGCTTCCCGGATTCCGCTACTAGACCGTAGCATCAACCAATGAAGATTGGTTCCTTCCTAACTGCTTCCCAGAAATCCAAACAGCTCTCTCACAGTTATGATAATGGTGAGAACCAGGTTTGGTATAATGCCTCTCAAGGATTTGACAATGGAGAGGAAGAGAGTTGAGGAATTTGAAGAGACTCTAATGTATAGATTGTTGGTGAATCAATCTTGTTTTTCTTTAGGGTTTCTCTCTCAAAATTCTCTCTGGAAGCTCTCTTACAATTGTGGGTAAAAGGGGTATTTATACTGGAGTGTGAGAGGAATGTGAAACGTCAGGTTTTACAAAATAGGGGTGGCTCGCGGCTTGACCTCGGGGCTTGACTAAGTCGCGAGATCCAGTCGCGAGATAACCGTATGGCCAGTTGTCCTGTTTTGTCCTGTAGTGCTCCAGCTTGCATGATTGTTCACCTTCCAGCATGCTTGGCACGTGTGCTGCATCTGGCGGCTTGCAGTCGCGAGTCACTCGCGAGGCCAAGCCGCGAATCTCTGTTTTCTTGCACACTCTTGAGCAAACTTCACTCTATCTCATTCACTACCCTTACATCAAACCCACCTAAATACAGGGTTACTAAATACTGAATTACAAGCAAATTTGGTACGGAATAAAGCCAATTAGATGGTTGAATAAATTCAACCTTACACATTTTGTCCCTCATTTTTATTATCTCTTCTTTCTCTCTCCTGTCTCGTTACTCTCCCTCTCTGTCAACTCTCTTCTCTGAGTTCTCTTTCTTAGAACTCTCTCTCTAACCGGTGAAACCCATGAGTTTTGGTCACCGAAAACACCACCCAGCAAAGGACTTCCCAATTCCCACCGCAGGTTTGAGTCGTTTGACGCCATCAGTGCTATTTAACAAACTTTCGTCCCTCTTAGATCGGAACCCACGCGGTGGTGATGGTGCTTCAATCTGGTCACCGGCGAAACTCATAAGCTCGGTCATCGGTGTCAGCAACACCACCATGCAAGGGTCTTCTCGATTCCCATCAAGTTTGATGCCATCGACAGACTTTCGCCCCTCTCTCTCTTATCAGAACCCATGTGGTGGTGGTGGTGGTGATGGTGCTTCGATCTAGATCTCTCCATTGCCTTTGCAGTGGCGGCATGGATCTCGGCATGGGCTTTAGATTTCAAATTTGGGCAGTGTTCTGTGTTGTGTTTGGTTGGGATTTTTTTCTGGTTTTTGGGGATTTTTGTTGGGTTTTTCTGGAGATTTCAATGGGGGTTTACAAGCGGATTAATGGGTTTTGAAAGAGTGATTTTTATGTGCTTTTTTGTAGCATTTTCAGGGGATCTTCAGTGGGATTTTGGTATTGTTCTTTTGGATTCAGAGATTTGGGTTGGGTATTTTCGGTCAGAGAGAGGTTTGAGAGTGAGAGAGACGAGAGAGAATAGAGAGTTTGTATGTTTAGGGGCAAAGTTGTCTTTTTAGGACCAAATTTGTGGGTTTTAAAATGTTCTGGATCTAACTGGTATTATGACAAACCTCAGGATAGGTTTGTGGAATTTACCCAAAAATTTATTAATTGAAGTAGCCAACAGTCCACCCCCACTCGTTGTTCTGGAGAGTTCTCTATATTTCCTTGTTAACTTGTTATGGCATGGTGGCATACAGCAGAGCTGCCTACCTACCCTTACCTTCTCAGCCGGTAAAAAGGGAAAAAAATCTTGACTTTCCAGAGCATTATTAAAAAAAAAAAAAAAACGATTACAATAGCTAAATTTATATCAATATAATTAATTTTGCATTTACCCTTCTTTTTTTTTTTTTTTAAATTTTAAAAAAAAAAAAAAATAATAAATAATAATTATTAAACGTAAAAAAAAAAAAATTTAAAATTAAAATTTTAAAAAAATTAGCATAAAATAAAAATTTTAATTTTAAATACATTATATATATATATATATATATATAAAATAAGATAATACCCTAAACTTTTCAACAGCAATAAACTTTCTTTGTTATATATATAAAAGACAGCTTTTTATTCTCATTTATTAATTGAGTTATTATATTTCGTTGTTATCCTTCCCTTGTTAGTTTGTCTATTTTTGGAAGGGGATCTACTCCCCTACTGCATTTCAAGTTAGTTGGTATGAAAGGTATTTCAGAGTTTATATCAAAGTTAATAAGGTCGTCCGGTAAGAGAAGTTCAGTCGAAACAAACCTTCCATGCCGTCGATTTTCACTGGCTGAGATCAAGACAGCTACCAATAACTTCGATGATAATTTAGTAATTGGTAAGGATCGTTATGGGAAGAAAGTATACAAGGGGTTTATCGATGACCGTACCATAAGCGTTGCAGTAAAGCGTACGGATTTAAGGTCGGGTAAGAACGAGGTGCTGTTCCTTTGCCAGTTACACCACCCCAACCTCCTCCGTCTCATCGGATATTGTTTCGATAAATGCGAGATGATCACAGTCTACGAATTCATGGTGAATGGAAACCTCGGCGACCACATTTACGCCACTAAACCCTCCCGTGGAAACAAAGACTCCAGATTTGCATTGGAGTGGCGCGTGGACTGCACTACCTTCACACTGGGCTGAAGTGTTGTATTTACCACCCTGACGTGCAGCCGAGAAACATTCTTCTGGACGAGAAATGGGAGGCCAAGTTGGAAGCTTTCGCGATTTCCGAGATGGGTCCCCCTAGTTTTTCAAAGGCTTCAATTAAAATGGAATTTGTGGCGGAGAATTTCTATGTCAAGAGGGGGCGGCTTAGCGATAAATCTGACGTTTACTCTTTTGGTATGGTACTGTTGGAAGTGCTCTGTGCCAGAATGCTATTGGAAGTCTCGGTGGAGAGAGAAGAAGAGACTTACCTGCCTGGCTGGGCCCAAAAATTCAAAGAAGAAGGGACCATAAATCAGATAATTGATCCGCATCTGACGGGGAAGATAGCCCCAGAGTGTTTAAACATATATGTGGACATTGCGACCTCTTGTGTGCAAAAGGAGGGAAAGGATCGTCCCACAATGGTTGAAGTGGAAGTAGGCCTCGAACATGCATTGGAGCTGCAAGAGAGCGCAGATGCTGCTAGCAAGGATGTGGATCCTGATTCCTGTTGGTGATCAAAAGTACCGACTTGTCCTTGGACACCACCACGCCAAACGGCAAATGATTACCCACAAACAATGATCAAAATTCGCATTCCAAGAAGCAATTTGAATGGTTCTAGAATTACAAAAACCATGTACAGATTACAGAATGTGCTCTCATATTCATAATTACAACTTATATCATAGCTGAATTTAATTGGTGAAGTTAATTTGCAGTACCTAAGTTTGGATATGAAAACTAACTTAATATAAATTCTTTTTTCTTATATATTTATGTTTAATGTCCGCTGGCATTATAAAAATGATTCAAGTTTTTCTTTGTAGTACTACTTTCTTATCTACTATGAGTTTATGACTGAATATATAAAGAAGGGTAAAACTTATTATAGTGTACCCTTCATCAAGTGTAGTACATTAAATTCTCTAATTAAATTATAAAAAAAAAAAATTTAATTTTGATTGTTCTTGGAAAATATATAACATCTAAGGAATTGTAAAAGCGGGGGAGGGAAAGGATTGCTCCAAAAAGAGAGAGAGAGGGGAAGGGGGGGGAGTTTGTGGTGAACAATTGCAAGAGCTACTTTTTGAAAAAGAGAGATTGAAAAACGGAAAGACTTTTTTTGGTTAGTAAATGATGGAAAGGTTTTTTTAGTTTAGAGAGAGAGAGAGAGAGAGAGAGAGCAAAAAAAATGTATATGAAGTGTTCTTAGCTAGGATGTCACAAGAAACCAAAAATTTAGATCCTCTCTATTTTGCTTCGTAAAAAGTTTGGTTCTAAATATGTTTGGAGCCATCTTTTTCAACCAATTACGTGGCGGATTATAAGACTATCTATGTATATTATTTAAACAAGTCTCATAACTCATTTAAAAAGTCGTGTGACTAAAACTACACATGGATAATTTCTTCAATTTTCACATAGTAGGTTGGAGCAAGATAACTTCAAACATGTTTGAAGCAAAACTTTTTCCTTTTGCATTTCAAGGAGGGTAGCTTGTTAGTAAAGTACCTTGGATTGCCTCTAATCCCTAGTAAATTCAAAGCTTAGGATTGTAGGCTAGTTGAAAAGATTACAGTTAGGATAACACCCTAAATAGGAAAAGAAAAGTCTTTCCTTTGCAGGGAAGCTTCAATTGCTGCAATTTGTGCTTTATGAAATATAAGTGTATTGGACCAACATTTTTATCTTAGCAATGAAGATCATAATGGCTATTGAATAAAGGTTTAACTTCTTTCTTTAGAGTGGTAAGGTTTAGACATGAAAAGAATCAAAGAATGGAAAAAAGCTGCTATCCTCAAGTCCGTACTAAACCTATTTTCTCAGTCTGGCTCTGTGTGGGTTGCTTGGACATATAGATATTTATTAGAAGGAAAACGCTTTTGGAAGGTCAAAATTCCTTAATCCAGTTCATGGGGAGGGAGGAAAATGTGACAAGTAAGAGAAAAAGCCTCTAATCAAATTTTCAGTGTGGAGGGGAGATAGAATCCTTCTTTGGCATGATAACTAGGACCCAATAGTGCCGTACTTCCTAAAAATGGATTCAGAGTGATATGTGCATGGTTCAACAAGTTTTACCGTTAAAATTTCAATTTTCATTTGAGATGGGCAAAGATATTGGATGCCTGCTACATTAGATGATCTGGTGGACTTCCAATATAATATTACCAAGTTATATTTGAGTAGGAAGATAAGGTGTATGGGATTCCATCCAAATCAGGGAGGTTTCTTTGCCACTTATCGTGGGATTGAAATAAGGAGTAAGACTGTGACAATTGAAGGGTGGAAGCTCATATGGTTTTCAACAACTATTACTAAGCACTCATTTATTTATTGGTTGGCACTGAAGGATAGGCTCTCAACTCGTGGAGGACTAGTAAAATGGAGTTATAGTGGAGATTTTCTATTCGTTTAATGTGGAAGTCTAATTGAGAGTCAAAAACATATATTCTTTGAGTATTTTCTCACTGAAAGAATATGGCATCATGTGCTACATGCATGTCTGGTTTATAGGATATTTTTTCACAATAAAAGACTCTTGACAGAGGAAGAAATCTCTCAATTATTAAGGGGTGACATTTGGTATAGAAAGGGATTTTGTAGAAATATCATCCTAAATAGGATTTTATGTGAAAGACTAATGATCCCATTTTCTATTTTGCCTGGAGGCCAGGATCCTGAAAGCCGATTTAGCTGCTGCAATTATTTATGAGATTATGTTTGAGTTGGTTGTGCACCAATGATTCAGCTGCTTGTAATATTGTTATTTTGGCAAGTTGTATTGTCCTGTACTTCGGCTTGTATTTGTTGATTTTTAGTTGTGCAACTTTCATTTTGCTGGTTATTAACGGATCAATCAATCGGTGAAGGCGAGGGTAAAATCTTTGTTTCGTGTGTGAATAAGTCTTGTTGACGTGTGAATATAATGTGAGATTAATGATCAATCTGGAAAAGGGCAAAGGTAAAATGTTTGTTTCATCTGTTAATAAGTTTTGTTCACACTTGAATATAATGCAAGTTGGTGACATAAGTCTTCTTTCCACAACGGAACCCCATAAGATTGGATGTTGGTTGCTAAACTATTAATTACTTCTCCAAATAGCAGAAGAAACAAGACAATCTGTTTTTCAAATTCATGGAAGATTGAACAGATCCGGGGGACTATACTATTGATGTAGACTAATGTACTTGTAAAGGAATTTATAAAGCATTGTATTAACAAGGCTGCTGAGTTGATTTTTACAAATTCTCCACTACTATTGGTCGATAAACATATAAATGTTGTAAGTTTTTTATTCTATTTATTTGACAAGCTAAAGGTTTTTAAGGGGATTTGTATAAATCAAGACTGTTTATGAAGGACCTTAAGAACTGTGAAATCAGATGAGAATTTTGGTGGTTAGTCACAATGCAGTCCTTTCTAAGATGTAAGGTGAATGGAATCTTATACATAAATCAGTTAATAAAATAATGGAAAAATCTTTTATTTTGTCGCTTAGGTTAAATAAAAATTCTTGGGTGATGTTCATGTTCTTAACTCCTAAATAGTTCCTAATATTTGGAACTTTCTATATTTCGTGGGTGCAACATCAAGAAATTCACTCACGATACCTAAGATCTATGACCATGTGATGTTAACTTTTCATATGTTGTTCAATCCATTGAGATGCACTTGAAATGAAATTCAAGATCTTCTGATGGCCAACTCATGAGTTGGACCTTGTGTTCTACGGATTGGGGTTGTGTGAAACGCTTTACCACTGATCTTAATTTAAAGCTCAATGAGAATTCTGGCTTGTTGACAGAAAATCTTTTTCTTGTGTTAAAGTTTTGTTTACCAGAAACCCTTAATAGCACATTAGGATGTCATCCTTGTATTTAACTAATAACTTTTTTTTAGAAACAATGTATTTAAGGTGGAGCTAAGCTGCTGAAGATTGTTTGCACCCATCCTGCTGGACCTCAATAACTTTGAAATAGACAGTGAAGCAGCTTCCATTTATGCTTATGTCAACTGATGAGAAGCTTCCAAAGTTGTTGAAGTGGCAGCACATATCCTAAAATTAAAAAATTGCGGTCAATTCAGAATGAGAATTGTCAATGTACATTTTTTTATTTATATTTTTTTATAACTGTTAGAAATTCCTAAATCATTCTAGATCTATTATTAATTCTTTAGTAATTGTACCAGCTAATATGAACTAGTTTATCAAAAAATATATAAAATTTCTTGTTAGTATTCTATTCAATCAACATCTTGAGAAAATTCATTCTAAAAAAATAATAATAATAATAATAATATCTTGAGAAAATTAAAACCCAAACCATTGTGTAACTGGAGCCACAGCTGGTGCTACCCGCAGAGGACCAGGAAGTTGCCATGGATTGAGAATTTTCTGATCAGTTTGATCCGCCTCTGAATCTTTTATTGCCACTCAATCTTGTAAACTCTTCTTGAAAAGACTACTCCTTTTGTAAGTCTTTCTGTTATCAATTTTTCATATTATTATTATTTTTAAAATGATGGCATCATTGCATTGCGTGACATTATCATTTTGACTTATGGGCCAGCATACATATCTAAATCTAATGTTTTCTCCATCATTCATAGTCATGGAGAAGAATAACTCCTTATGCTCATGAATGATGTTTATTATGGACAAATTCTCAATTGTTTGAACCGATTTCTATTTCTAATTTATGAGCAGCCAGCCAATGGAATCTGTTTCACAGTCTATATCAAAGTTATTGAGGAGACTAAAACAATCTTCAGCTCTTCCTGAGGAATTATGCCATCGATTTTCACTGGCTGAGATCAAGATAGCTACCAATAACTTCGATAATGATTTAGTCATTCACCAGTGGGGGTTTTGCAGAGCATATAAGGGATTTATTGATGACTGTACCAGAACCATTACAATAAAGCAGTTGATTACCAAGTCAGGACAGGGCTTTGAGTACTTATTATGGACTGAGGTGTTATTGCCTTGTCAGCTTCGCCACCCTAACCTTGTCCCTCTTATTGGATATTGCATTGATGAAGACGAGAATATCCTATTCTGCGAGTTCATGGTCAATGGATGCCTCTACAGAAAACTCCTCTACAAGGACCACGACAAAGATCCACTCCCATGGAAACAAAGACTAAAGATTTGTGTTGAAGTGGCGAGTGTACTTTTTTTTTTGATAAGTAAAAGATATATTGATAAAAAAAGGGGACACCCTAGTGCACAGGGAGTGTACAAGGGAAAGGAAATCAAATACAAAAATTACAAGAGTCAAGGAAATCAATAAAAGAGGGGAAAGATTTATCTTGCAAAGCAAACAACCAATCCCTTAAAGTTCTAAAAAAGAGAAGCTTGAGGTCAGGAATAGATTTCTCAGTATCTTCAAAACATCTACTATTCCTCTCCCTCCAAAGACACCACAATAAGCAATGAGGAATGATGGACCAAATATAACCATTTCGATGACGACGAAAACTGCCTTGCCAACACCATAACAGCCCCAGAACAGAGTGCGGCATAACCCAAGAAACTCCAAAAAGGCCCAACACCATAGACCAAAGATCTGAAGCAAAAGGACAATGAAGAAAAAGATGGTCAACCGATTCACCATTTCTCTTACACATGTAACACCAATCCAGAATCCACACCTTCCTTTTACGTAAATTATCAATCGTCAAGCATTTCCCTAAAGCAACAGTCCAGACAAAGAAAGCTACTCTAGAGGGAATCTTTTGCTTCCAAATACTTTTCCAAGGAAACCCAATGGAAGCGGTGCCAGCTAAAATTCTATAATAGCCACTAACCAAGAAACCCTTGACTTTGTTAGGAATCCAACATATTTTATCCTCACCTCGCCCCCTAATATGCGAACCATAAATAGAAGCCATGAAGTCGGACATAGACTCTAGATCCCGAGCATGCACACTCCTAATGAATCTCACATCCCAAAAGAGGACACCATGAGCGGACATCATAAGCTCAGCCACACTGGCATCCTTATTCCGACAAAATCTGAACAACTCTGGAAATCTAACAGCAAGAGAATTCTCTCCACACCATCGGTCTTGCCAAAACTTCACTCTAGATCCGTCACCAATATCATACAGAATATGGTGAGAGAAAGAAGGCCATCCCTGACTGATATTTTTCCATAAGCTAACCCCATAAGGACCAATCACAGCTCTGGAAAACCAGCCCCCCCACATACAACCATACTTTGACTCTATCACTTGCCTCCAAAGGGCATCTTCCTCAACCCCAAATCTCCAAAGCCACTTTCCAAGTAAAGCTTCATTGAAAAGTCTAATCTTCCTTATCCCTAAGCCACCCGAAGAAATAGGAGAACAAACAGTAGCCCATTTAACCAAATGGATTTTAGGATCATCTCCAAGACTGCCCCACAAGAAATTCCGCTGGAGCTTCTCAATTCGGTTAGCCACACTAGCAGGAACAGGAAATAAAGAAAGAAAATAAGTGGGTAGATTAGATAGGGTGCTTTTGATAAGGGTGACTCTACCTCCCTTGGATAAGTATAAACGTTTCCACCCCGCCAATCTCCTCTCCATTTTCTCTAGAATAGGATTCCATATAGACTTATCCTTGAATTTAGCTCCTAAAGGAAGACCTAGATATTTCATAGGGAGAGAGCCCTGTTTGCAGCCAAGAACAACCAAGAAAAGGTCAAAATCGTTGACTACCCCAACCGGAACCAATTCGGACTTGCCCAGGTTGATCTTAAGGCCAGACACCGCCTCAAACCAAATAAGAATCATGCGAAGGATCAAAATCTGATCTAAGTCAGCCTTACAGAAAATAAGTGTGTCGTCTGCAAAGAGGAGATGAGACACCGCCAAGGATCTTCCCTCCAAGTTACCTACACTAAAGCCCGACATGTGACCTTCAAGAACTGCTTTGTCCAACATACGACCAAGGGCTTCCATCACCAAAACAAACAACAAAGGAGACAACGGATCACCTTGCCTCAAGCCTCTGGTGCTACCAAAAAAACCACAAGGAGAGCCATTGATCAAAATGGAGAAGCGGACAGTAGAAAGACAAAAGCGAATCCATTGTCTCCATTTGGCAGAGAATCCACTTCTTTCTAACATCTGAAGCAGAAAATTCCAGTTTACATGGTCAAAAGCCTTCTCAACATCCAGCTTACAAATCAGCCCCGGCAACCCAGACTTCAATCTACTGTCAAGGCATTCATTAGCAATAAGAACAGGGTCAAGGATTTGTCTGCCCCTTACAAAAGCATTCTGAGATGCTGAGATTATATCCCCCATCACCAAGCGGAGACGATTAGCCAAAACTTTAGCAATAATTTTGTAAACCCCCCCAACCAAGCTAATGGGCCGAAAATCTCCAATCTCATTAGCAGCATGTTTTTTAGGAATAAGAGTAACAAAAGTTGTGTTTAAGCTTTTCTCAAACTGACCAATGGCAAAAAAATGATGAAAAACAGCCATGAGATCCGGCTTAACAATCCCCCAGCAAGCTTGAAAAAAAGCCATAGGGAAGCCATCAGGACCAGGGGATTTATCACCATGAAAACTTTGAATAACATCAAAGATTTCTGCCTCTTCAAAGGGCCTCTCTAACCAATCCGCATTCTCCCCAGATATCATTGGAAAAACCAATGAATCCGGAAACGTCCGCTCAACCTGCTGCTCAGAGTACAAATTCATGAAGAAATGAGAAACGTAGTCTGCAATTATTCCCTGATCCGACGACAAAGTACCATTAACCATAAGGCTTTCGATGGCATTATTTTTCCTGTTGGAATTAGCCATTCTGTGAAAAAATTTGGTATTGGCATCCCCTTCTTTCAAATGCAACACCCTGGACTTTTGTCTCCAACTAGTCTCTTCCATAAGAGTCAACTTTTCAATATCTGAACGAAGATTAGTTTGAGCTAACTTCTCCTCAGCAGATAGACTATGAATCTCCTCTTTAGCATCCAAATCAATCAACTTACTCCAAAGGGCCTGTTTCTTAAAAGTGACATTGCCAAACTCAGTTTCATTCCACTTTTTTAAGTCTAACTTCAATGCAGCCAACTTCTTAGCAAGAATAAAACTAGGGGTACCATGGAACAAATAGGAAGCCCACCACTCCTTCACTTTGTCTACAAAGTTATCCACCCTTAACCACATATTTTCAAAACGGAAGGGAATTCTGCCTCTTCGCTTACACCCACCCTCCAACGAAATAGGAAAATGGTCTGAAAGAACTCTAGGCATCCTTTTTTGGGTGAACTGAGAGAAGTGATCAGCCAAAAGAGGGGAGAAAAGGAACCGGTCAAGCCTAGAAGCTGAGGAAGTATTAGACCAGGTATAAAGGCCCCCTTCCATATGAATATCCAACAACCCATGCAAAGAAACAAAGTCAGAAAATCCAAACATATCCCTGGAGAAGCTGGCAGCCCCCAAACGCTCAGAAGGGAAGCGGATACTATTAAAGTCCCCTCCAAGGCACCAAGGTAAATCCCACCAACTGATCAGCCCGGTTAGTTCCTCCCACAACAACCTACGCCTATTGTTCAAATTAGGCCCATAAACACCTGTGAAAGCCCACTCAAATTGGTCGCCTACATTTTTAAACTTGCAAGAAACTGAAAAATGCCCCACCGCTTCCTCCACCTTTTCCACAACCCGGCTATCCCACATCAATAAAATTCCTCCAGAAGCACCTTCAGAGCCCAGGTACAACCAATTGACATAAGGACAACTCCAAATACTTCTGACAATACCTCTAGTAATCCACTCTAGTTTGGTCTCTTGTAAACACACAATATCAGCCTTCCAGGAGCGCAATAAGTTACGAATCTGAAGCCTCTTGCCAACTTCATTCAGACCTCTGACATTCCAGGAAATAAGTTTTAAATTCATTGAGCAACGGAAAGAACCCGATTCCTATTAATACCACATCGCCTAGCAGATGAAGAGCCATAATTAATGGAACTAAACAACCCTTTCAACTCTCTTAAGCCTTTCACTCCCAAACCTTTAGAACCACACGATTTCTTGTTCACCTCAGCCCTCCGATATAATTCAGCTTCAACAGCCAATAAAAAATCTGTAGCTTGATCTTCTAAACCCACAAGTGACGTGCCAAGGAAGCTATCAAAGTTATTGAATCTCTTTTGAAACCAATCGGAGTAAGGTTCCTGACTCCTTGAAGTGTCCACACCCACAACACTATCCTCATCTACAGGAGACTGCTTCTCCTTGGCCAAGGGTAGAGAAAAAGCAATAGGATCAACAACTAGGGGCTGATTAGCTTCCTCCGAGAAGGACTCCGAAGCCCAATCCTCCACCAATACATCATCTTCTTCGAAAAGAGACAATGACATGTTCGAGACTTCAGAAAGTTCCAACGTAACAAGCTGTTGTTGCTTTTCCAAAACCTCTGTAGCTTCACAAGGAGGCAAAGCAATCTGCACTGGAACCGCAACCCTCCTCCCATCACGTAATTCAAGAACCCACTGCTCCGAGTTTCCCCATATCTTATCAAAATTGCCGGAATGCTCCTGGAGAACCAGTCGGGGGTCAAACACTAAGCTCTCATCGAGGACTGTGGAGCAAGCCGACCCATTCCTGGCCTCCTCGGACTCGTCGGAGCCGAGAGGCTCAGACTCGGCAACATCGGGAAGGAGATTCGAGTCCGTCGTCGCCGGTGACTCAAACCAGGCTTCGGCGGACTTGTCGGATAAGAGAGAATGGGCAGCGGCGGCGTTGGCGACCACCGACGACCGCAGTGGCAAAGTTGAAAGGCACGCCGATGACTGGAAGGAACTCACGCCTGGACTTAACAAACCTGGAGAATGGGTCTCTCGCGAAGGGCAACTCGTGGTGGTTCGGTGACTCAGTTCTTTACATGCTGTTCTTTTGGGCTGCCAGACCAACGAAGGCTTGGGCTTAAGTTTGGGAACCAGAGTTGGGTTAAGTAGGGGGGCTTTAGGAAGAGAATTGGGCTTAATGCCATCTTTCAAGGGCCCAACACCAGAACAGCCCACTTCCTTAATGTTTGAACTCGTAATGTCCCACTTGCCATTCAGCCCACGTACCAAATGAAAAGAAACTTCTAGCGAGAGAGGAGAGTCAGCAATTTTAAGAGCGTCATCCTGAAGTTCCAGCGTGACTTCAGCCTCAGGAACCGTGCTTACCTGCCCAGCACCCCTATCGCGCAAATCCAGGCTCTGAGACTTCTGACTGCTCAATCTAGACTTGGGAGCTAGATCTGATGTGATAGAATTTTGAATGGGCATTGCAAGCTTTCCTGTTCTACTACCACCATAGGATTTCCGGTCACCTTCCACCGCTGCCGCCAGAAAAGACTTATGATTTCTGAACTTTTGCATTGACGGAAACAGGGCAGAATGAGATGGTGATTTGACGCCAGGAGAGACAGGAGCAATGGCCTTGCGAAGATGAAAGCCAAAACCTCTCCACCCACTACCCAGCTTCCCTTCTGGTACAATGATGAGGCCCTTCCGACGACCATGAAGAAGCTCAGAGATCATAAGAAAGCTTCCATGTGCATTGAATCCCATTTGCAGAATCAAAACCTTATTACCATCCCTGAAGGTTCTAGCAAAGTTATCAGGACGGGAATTTGACAAGTGATCCTCAATATACGTAAGCAACCGTAAGGCACTCTCTTTTCCCATGAAAACCGATCGGAGAGAATCCTTATATCTTTCAAAAATGCGTAACAAGAAGAAAGAACCACCCTCTTCCACAGAAAATTCAAACGATTTGGATTCGAGAAAAAAGAAAATGGAACCACCCATAGTTTCAGTTCTCTAAAACAGAAGATCACAAAGAAAGAGTTTGATAACACATGCAGACTCAAATTTCACTGAATAAAGCCTGGAAAAGAATGAAGATCTTCCATGCAAAAAGAAGGCTCTAGAATGCCAGAAGTGCTGATCTTAATGATCACTTCTTAACTGAATAATTTTACTTGTGTCCATAGCAGTAAGTGCTGTATAGAGTGTAATCAAAGCATTGGTGATTGCTTGGTGTATCTGAAAGATGATTAACTAAAGTAACGTTTGAAGTGGCGAGTGTACTACACTACCTTCACACTGGGGTAAAGCATACTATCATCCACCATGACGTGAAGCTAGACAACATTCTGTTGGACAAGAAATGGGAGGCCAAGTTGTCAGATTTCATGTCCTCAAAAATGTGTCCCCCGAATTTGTCAACAGTTCGTTTTGTATACCCGGGGGAAGATACGACTTCTTTGATTCACGGTACTATGGTACAACACTTGGATGCCGAGTTCCTTGTGAGTGGGGTGCTGACTGAAAAATCTGACGTCTATTCTTTTGGTGTGGTACTTCTGCAACTACTCTGTTGCAGAAAAGCATCCTATGTGGTTGATTGGGCCAGAAAGCGCATACAAGAAGGAAACATTAATGAGATGATTGATCTGTATCTGATAGGGAAGATAGCTCCAGAGTGTTTGAAGATATACTTGGACATTGCCACTTCTTGTATTTGAACTAAGGGAGTGGATCGTCCTACAATGGGTGAAGTGGAGATAGAGCTTGAACATGCACCGCAGCTGCAAGAGAGTGCAGATGCTGAGAGCAAGGATGGTGTGGATCCTTCTGGTGAATACAACTATCCCATTGTTGAATATACAGGCCCTGCTTCTCCAACGCCTGAGCCTGAGGATTCAATTTGGGATTCAGATAGCACCACTTTGCCGACTTGTCCTTCAACACCACCATGCCAAACAACCAATGATTAATCACAAATTATTATCGAAATTGCATTCCAAGAAGCAAATGGTATGATTAATAATTATTTGACCCAAAAAAATAAAGAAGAGTTGGCATTTCTAGATTGGCAAAAACTAGGTACTGAATGCATTTCCTTGTGTATACAGCTTTCAACATGGTTGAATTCAATTGGAAAAGTTGAGTTGCAATACCAAAGTCCAACTCTTTCCAAATATGAAAACTTAATTTATTTTCTTTCTTTTTTCTTGTATATTTATTTTTAATGTCTATATGATAAAAATGTCTGCAGACATTATAAAAACTTGATTCAAGCTGTCTTTGTGGTACTACTTTCTTATCTATTATGGCTGAATATATAAAGAAGGGTAAAACTTAGTATAGAGTACACTTTAGTAAGTGTAGTACATTAAGTTCTTTCATTAAAATCAAAACATAGTTGCATTGAATTTAATTCTCCTTGGAAAATATACAACATCTAAGGAATTGTACTTAATATTTCCTAAAATCTTTTCCTAAAGCAAAGGGTTGAGAATGAAAGTAAAAGAGGTGGAAAAAAAAGAAAAAGGATTACTCCAAATAGAAGGAACCAGCAACGTTCAGATTGTATAAAAACCTGGATAGATTCAAACTAACTTTGAAAAAGTTTAACATAGGGAATTTTGGTAATCTTTCTTGAGGGGTTCAATAGGCAAGGGAGGGATTGGAAGCAACACAAAAATAAAATATTTTTGTTTCGAGTATAGATTATATACGTAATGGAGGAGAATAAAAAAAATGATGCTAACTCATCTATAAGAAGAGCTATGGAAGCTATTTTCACAACATAGGTTCAAGAATCAGTGACTGAAGTTTAAAACCAGAGTTTGATTGGTTTCTATAAACTAGTCAAGACCCTTTATCCCAAAAGAAAAGAAACAAAAAGAAAGAAAAAATGAAAAGGGAACTAGTTAAGATGAGAAATGCGAAAAGTATATTCAGATGCTTATATAATGATCAAGGAGTGAAAACTGTTGATGGATAGCAGATAAAAGATATGGTTATTGAGTTCGACCAAAGGTTGTTAGGGAGTTGTATTTAGAATCAAATCATCACTCAAGCTGGCCTAGATCAAACAATATAGTTTACTATAGTAGCTGAGAAAATGAATTTTCTACAAAAAGGTGTGATTGGTATAGAAAGCAAGGAGACTATCTTTCATTGAAAGGGGACAAGACTCCTAATGGCTATTCATCCCATTTGTTTAAAAAGCATGGTATGTGCTTCATTAAGAAGCTATTGAAGCAGTTAAAACCCTTTTTCACTACGGGCAGGCTATTTGGGAAAGTTGATGCCACCAGTATCATATTGGTTTATAAGTTTGTAGCCCCTAAGAAAATGAGTACTTCAGAGCAATTTCTTGTTTCAACATAATCTAAAATTTAATTACAAACATCTTAGCCAAATGGTTGGATAAGTGCTTGACTGATCTCATAAGCCTAACCTATACAGCTTTTATAACAGCAAGGGGCATTACTGAAAATTTACTCCTTGCTCAAGAGCTGGTGATCAATTATCACAGGATCCTTGGCCTTGCTAGATGCACCCTGATCCTAGATACAATGAAGGCATATGATTTTGTAAAACAGTAGCTTTTTTCTGAATTGTGCCACTATCATTGGCTTTCCTAAAATATTTGTAGTGTGGACGAGTGAATGCATCACTTCTCCTAGGTTCTCTTGCAATACATGGAAGTTTAGTGGGGTATTTCAAAGGGGAAAAAAGGAATAATACAAGGATATTCTTTATATTCTTATTTGTTTGTTGAATTCAAGAAAGTATTTACAAGAATGTTAATGAAAGTTGCTGTGAAAGTAAAGAGCTTTAAGTTTCATACTGGGGCGTGAAAGATTAAATCTCACTTGAAATTTGTTCGTGAAGAATGCAGTGTTCTTTGCTAGGATGTCACAAGAAACCAAAAATTTAGAGTCACTTTATCTTGCATTCAAGGAGGGTAGGTTGTTAGTAATACCTTGTATTGCCTCTAATCTCAGCTAAACTCAAAGCTTAAGATTGTAGGCTAGTTGAAAAGATTACAGTTTGGATAACATCCTAAATAGGAGAGGAAAAAGAAACTCTCTTTTACAGGGAAGCTTCAATGCTGCAATTTGTGCTTTATGAAATCTAAATGTATTGGACCAACATTTTTATCTTACCAATGAAGATCATAATGGCTACTGAATAAAGGTTTAACTACTTTCTATGAAGTGGTAAGCAAGGTTCTCCCACTCGAGCAAACATGGCTTGGAAGAACTTTGTCTATCCAATATGAAGGAAGGTTTAGACATGAAAAGAATCAAAGAATGGAAATTATGGAATAAAGCTGCTATTCTCAAGCCTGTACGAAACCTATTTTCTCAGTCTAGCTCTATATGGGTTGCTTGGACATATAGGTAATTATTAAGAGGAAAAATCTTTTGGAAGGTCAAAATTCCTTAGCCAGTTCATGGGGAGGGGGAAAATGCAACGAGTAAGAGAAATAGCTAGACCTCTAATCAAATTTTGGGTGGGGAGGAGAGATAGAATCCTTCTTTGGCATGATAACAAGCATCCAATGGTGCTGTACTTCATAAAAATGGATTCAGAGTGATAAATGCATGGTTCAAGAAGTTCTACCACTATTAAAATTTCAATTTTCATTTGAGACGGGCAAAGATAAAGGATACCTGCTACATTGGATGATCTGGTGGACTTCCAATATAATCTTACCAAGTTAAATATGATCAGGAAGATAAGGCGTATGAGATTCCATCCAAATCAGGGAGGTTTCTTTGCCACTTATCACAGAATGAAATAAAGAGTAAGGCTTTGAGCCTGTGACAATTAAATGGTGAAAGCTCATATGGTTTTCAACAGTCATTACTAAGCACTCATTTATTTATTTATTGGTTGGCACTGAAGGATAGGCTCTCAACTCTAGCAAAATGGAGTTACACTGGAGATTTTCTATTCGTTTAATTGTCTAATTGAGAGTCAAAAATATGTATTCTTTGAGTATTCTCTTACTTTAAGAATATGGCATCATGTGTTATATGCATGTCTATTTGATAGGATTTTTTTCCACAATGGAAGACTCTTGACAGAGGAAGAAGCCTCTCAAATTGATATGGGATGATATTTGGTATAGAAAGGGAGTTTGTAGAAATATCAAGAACTGAATCCTAAAGATCCCATTTTCTGTTTTACATGGAGGCTTGGATCCTGAAAGCCGATTTAGATACTGCAGTTGATTTACGAGATTTTATCGATAAGGGTTGTGCACCAATGATCCAGCAGCTTGTAATATTGTTATTTTGGCAAGTTGTATTGTCCTGTATTTCAGCTTGTATTTGTTACTTTGTGCAACTTTCATTTTGGTGGTAGTTAACGGATCAATCAATCGGTGAAGGGCAAGGGTACCTATATTTCGTGAGTGAATTGAGTCTTGATCACGTGTGAATATAATGCAAGATAATGATCAATCCGCAAGAGGGCAAGGGTAAAATATTTGTCTCATGTGTTAACAGGACTTGTTCACTTTTGGATATAATGCAAGTTGATGACATAAGTCTTCCACAACAGGACCTCACGAGATTGGATGTTGGTTGCTAAACCATTAATTAATTCCCCAAAGAATATATGTTTTTCCCGAATAAAACCCAGGAACCAAAATAAACAAATAAATAAAAGGAAGAGATATCAGCCAATTTCAGTGAAATCCTGAGCTCTTGGGAAGTCAAAAAATTAAGAAAAATCTGTCACGGGAAGAACAAGTCATTATTATGTGCCACATTTCGTGAACCATGCTCATAGGCCACAAACCTAGGCAGGAGGGTCTTAAATAATTTGCTAATTACGCAAAACATCTTTATATTACAACTTCGAGGAAACCAAAAACTATAGCGGACCCTTAACTGGACTGAAATCCAGAATTTTATTAGGAAGCCATTGTTTCGTACAGTTCGATAATCAAGACATTCATGTGGAATTAATTTCTAATAATAAACACTTGATATTCTTGGAGGAAGGACAATCGTACAATATAGACAGATTCTTGTGGCAACACGTGACAATTCAGTCTCTGTATCACCTAACAAAGGTACTTGATTTATGAAACATTGAATTTTTTGGTAGAAAAGTTTGAAAATCAGAACCTGCTCTTTCTGTTTTTCCTAAATCAGAGAGCAACTTTCATGGATGGGGGTAAAGAATCATCAGCGCTATATAACAAACACTGCCCCCATTGATGATGTACAGAAGGCTCTTAAAGTAACAGTCGCCTATCCAACCTCCAGAATCCATCTTCCGACCTGCTCAATGTTGCAATGTATGAGTTAGCCCAATAAAACTGGTTCTTGCAAATTTACATTAGTTGCCGGCTTCCTTAACATCCTTCTTCTCTTCTTCTCCCTCAGGAGTGCCTTCCTTTTCTTCAGCCACCACCACATCATCAGAATCAGTTGGGCCTAAACTTGATTTCTCGTTATCATCCTTTTTGTCTTCTTCTGCCTTAGGAGTGCCTTCTATTCCTTCAGCCACAACCACATCATCAGAATTGGTTGGGCCTAAACTTGATTTCTCATCAACATCCTTTTTTTCTTCTTCTGCTGTAGAAGTGCCTTCCATTGCTTGAGCTGCAACCGCATCATCAGAATCAGTGGGGCCTAAACCCGATTTCTCATCAACATCCTTTTTTTCTTCTTCTGCCTTAGAAGTGACTTCCATTCCTTCGGCTGCAACCACATCATCCGATTCAGTGGGGCCTAAACCCGATTTCTCATCAACATCCTTTTTTTCTTCTTCTTCCTTCGAAGTGACTTCCATTCCTTCGGCTGCAACCACATCATCCGAATCAGTGGGGCCTAAACCCGATTTCTCATCAACTTCCTTTTTTTCTTCTTCTGCCATAGATTTGCCTTCTGCTCCTTCAGCCACCGCCACATCATCAGAATTGGTTGGGTCTAAACTTGAATTCTCATTAGCTGATTCCGACTGCTCAGAAGGAGCAGGACTTGGGTTTGCATCTGCTGATTCAGGCAAATGTCCTGCAGCGGTTTCATCATTCTTTTCCAATCCATCAGTGGAAGATGAAGCTTCAGCTGCATCTGCCTCGCTAAGTTCTAATCCAACTTGAATCTCACCATTGGGTAGAACATCAGTTGGGTCACTGGAATCCGTAGTCTCCCTCCATTCAACCCATTCAGGAGGTTTATCAGTTTCAGTGTGTCCCGTTTCTCTTGAGTTATCAAGATGTGTAGTGTCTTCTGACTTTGTCCCTGCTTCTGGAGAAGATGTTGCAGTGTCTACCAAGTCGTCATCTTCACCAACAATAACATTATCATCACTGCCACCATTAATTACACACGTCTCCTCAGTGTTGGGTGATGGGGATGCGTGTGAGCCAGTTGAGCGTTCATTGGCAACTCTGTCATCCTCAAAAGCAAACCAGTTGGAATTTGTAAAGAGTGAGCCACTGCACACACCCCAAGAAATGCAACAAATCATTTAGCAGTTTCTATAAATAGAATACGGACAGAGGGTTTGAACCAAGACAGCATTGTTTAGATGAATAAAATATAAATAATGAAAGCATAGTAAAAACACTACTCAATTCCCAACATATCATTTAGCAGGTTATACTACAGGCCCCACCAAAGAGAATTAACCTGCTAAATCTTCAATGTGCATATAAGCCAAAATCACAAGTTAGCCAGTACTAAGGTTCAAAATATTCCAGAAAATTCTAAAATAGCTCCCCTGCCAATTGAGGTACAAGCTGAAATTCACACTGCACCCCTACCATCCTGATCAACAGTTTAACACATTAGTTTTCGAAAGGCCAACCATTCTTCTCTGTACTTGGACTGTTAAGACCATTATCAAATTCAACAAAAGGCACATGCAAACATTAGGCACATGCTCTTTCTTAAGGTACTACGTAGTAAGGCCACTTTTTAATAGTATATGAGATTTATTAATTAAAAATAATCATTCACTCAGCAACCAATTAAGATTGACCATTGATTTGTAATACTCACTTCGCTGTTATGGTCTATTTCACTTCACGCAAGTCAATTCTTTTTTCTTATGCTTAACTGCACCTTGAGCTTCTAACAATACTAACCTACATGCATAAATTGTCACCTATCACCCACTGCCCCCATCTCTCAAGATACATATACACGCAATATAAAAAAAAAAAAATCCAACAAAACAGAAAGCAAAGATGAAAGACAACTTCCAGCTTCGCAGCCGACAAAACAAACTGAGTTCTAATAAAGAATTGAAGTGTACCTTTCCTGGTCATCTCCCAGTCGTAGAGAAGATAAGACAACTTCAGCAGATTCATCATCAAAGTAAACATCCTGCCAAGAATATCCAGGTAAGAAACTTCTATTATTCACAAAACTTCTGTTTCCCACAAAAACAGCCTGCTACCAAGAAATAGAACAGTAGCTACATATGATATGCAGCGTGAGTGAGATCTTAATCAGTCAAAACCATGCACCAAGTTTCTTGTATTTTCTTTCTCAAAACTAAAAATCAATATTAAAAATCACTTCGGAAATGAAAAAAAAGGGGTAAAACATTTGACTGCTCTGATAACTCAGTTAAAGAAACACCACTTACGGGGATGAGATGCTAACATTAATACATATTGAAACTGCAACCTAAGTAATCTAACTCAAGCTTTAACATAATTCTTTAACCTATCTAAGTTCTTGTCCATGTGACTTGAGAAACATGACTCATGTATGGCTCACCATGACACAAATGCAGATAATATGACCCAATTTACTTTCTTGCCCTCCAATAACAGCAAGTAACAACCTGTGTACTTGGGCTGTTTTATTTTATTAATAGAAGTTTTAATATTACTTATCAAAAAATAACAGCAATTAACAACCTGCCACCTAGGATTTGAGGTGGAAATGTTGTGAACGTTGCATTTCCCATTTAATTTTTGCACAACACATTCAAGCCAACATTGTTGCGTTCATCCCAAAAGACCAATTCAGTTAAGATCAAATTGTACGATTTCCAACTTAAATAAAGAACATATAAATTGAGTATACTCCTATTCATTTAATCCCTCCCCCTCCCACAGCCCCCCCCCCCCCCCAAAAAAAAAAACTGTATATAGCTCCCCAGGAGAAGGGTTAAGCAAATAACTTATAATGAATAATGTCCTAGTCAATCCCCAAAGAGGAAGTATGAACTACTTAAATTCAGTTAATCAGACAAAAATGAAAGACAGTGGCCTCTTCTGGAAGTACTTGGCAATTCATAGAAACTAAAAACATATTCTTCCTATATTAAATTTAAGTTAAAGCTAAAATGTGTCTCTTAATGTACAGTTCCGATGACTACATCAACCTTCCTGACTGAAAATGTGAGTAGCAAAAGATATTCATAGGCTGCCAAAAGATGATCCCTTGTACAGACCTAAGATCATTTCCAAATGAGGCACTAGGCTAATGATAAAACATAGCACTCAACATACAAAACCAACATGTTATATACTTATATTTTTCTAACTAAAAACAGTTCAGTTTCTAATATATCTCATACCTCGTCATCTCGTTCGAGTGAGCCATGAGCCTGAAAAGTATGAACAAGAAGTCAAATAAGTAAATGAACAATTATCAACCAAATGAACTGTAACTGGACATAGCAATGTACACATGATAATAGTATGACAGTAGGACTGAATTAAAATACACTAAGGTTGCGTTTGGAAACTTGAATTTGGATTTTAAATCAATAGATTTGAAATGCCTTGATTTTAGATGTTATTTCAAATCCAACGATTTTAAAGTCTAAAATCCCTGGTAGATATGGTCCAATCCAAATCCTTGATATTTTAAAGCTATCCAAACAAGGTATTTGGATTTTAATCACTCAAATCCAAATCCACAAATCCTGCTATCCAAACACACCATAAGTTAAAGTGAGTACTTGAAATTGCATTTAGTGTGGACACTGGCCTTCCAATGATTGTTTAAGAAATAAAAGTAAACAGAAAGTTTGATTACGCTTTGTTGGGTTAAATTCTTATTACCAAGAGTAACATACAAAATTATTAAAATCTTAAGTTGTTGTTCAATAAAAGCTCAGGGGAAGAAAACACAACACACTGTGATATTAGGTAAACAGGTAAAGACTGACCAAGCCACTGATGCTTAGCTGGTCTTTTGGGATGATAGCCACATTTTTTATTTTTTTTATTTTAGTTTATGCTTACTACTTGTTTATCTCTAGATTTTTTGTAGAGACCATGGTTCACATGATTTTGCAGAATCATTCGTCACTCTATATACATAAACTTTAATTTCACAAATCTCTACTGAATCTTTTCCTCAGGATCCTAGCCCAAAAGCTAATATATAGCCATAAAATTGGTCTTGAGGTATGCCCATCTTATTAGACTTATACCTCATACATCCCGTTTTGTTGCTAACTTGTTTTATTCCTTGCCGCTATGGTAAAATCCTTTCTTTTAAATGATAATGAGATTATAAGAAATTGCTGTACCTCTCATACTTCCACTTAACATATATGTTTCTTATCTAAAAAGAAAACCAAGAAAAAAAAAACTACATGAGCTATTATGTGAAAGTTTTAAAAGGAACCTCATCAATATCATCATTACTGTAAATTCCATATCGAAAAGCCTGGCTTAAGTTATTTGCAAGAGCTGCAACATCATAGTCTCTATCTTGGTAATCGTCGTCATCGCTATCCCTATTCCGATCTTGCAGTGCTGTTGGCCGCCTATTAAAAATGATTAAATCATGATAAATATAAAAGTAAATGTGGAAAGAGAAAATTTAAAAAATAAATAATTAAAAAAAAAAAAAGGCTAATTATTCTATAAGATATGACCAGCTCACTTCCAATTTCATTCACCTCATAAGTCTCAGAGATTACAGTAAAGCATGAAATATTTACAGTTCAGTAGGTTATTTAAGGCTCTAACCCATGCCTGATATACCTCTCAAATATTGATAGCCATTCATGAGAGAAAAGCAATATTGCCTCACAAAAAGCTCTAACTGTGAGCAAAGCAAAAAGTAAATCTAATAACTAGAAAACCAACTGAAGAAGTGGCAACACACCAAAAACAAAACAAAAAATTGGCTTTTGCAAGCATCAGTGGCTGCTCTGACATACCATTGAAGTTCCAATGGCAAAGCGACAAACCAAATCATCTTAAACATTATCATTAGCATATTTTGCATTATATATTGTAGAGTACATGAAAACAATAAAAATAATAGATACACAAGTACAAATGACATTTATTACAAACTACAGACATAATCAATCAATAACTTATTTTATGGTCATTAATGCAGTAATATTTCACAAAAACTAATTTCAATTCATGAAAATATATTACCACACTCAAAATTTAGAAAATTATTTTATTTTCAAGTTACAATGCATAAAGTAAATAATTCACACTTCACATTTAAAAGACTCACGAGAAAGTGACAACGCATCCTTACGGATAACATGATTTGAGAGCTTTTTTGATACACCCAAGTGATTTAAAATTATTTTACAAATGATTCCATACCATTGTTTGATACGATATATGATACAATTGATTATAACAATTATGCTCCATACATATGTAGCTAAATGATACTACAATACGCAGACACACAAACACACAATAGATACTTTTTCTTTTTTAGATTAGTAAGTTACAATAGCATCTATTGGGTCTTTGTACCCAAGACCCTCCACCCTGCTCTTATTTGAAGATTTATTGCCATTTAAGCAAGAGCTCATTGGCACATGCATAGTGTGGTTTTCAACAAGCTGTTCCACTAGTTGCAATACGACTGGTTGTATTCTCATATAGTTCAAGTTATTCCATGCATGGTCCAGTGCAGAGTGATTCATCAGAATATCAGCCTTGCCTGTCTGGGCCATGCATGGAATAATTATAACTATATGAAAGTACTTTAATTTCATTTACTTAAGCTTGAATCAGAATATTGGGAGCTGCAGATGTGAGAAGAGTTGCAACATTTGAAATGAAGAAAACATACCCACATGCCCACTGAAAGACATTTTCCACTGCATTCCGCTTGGATAGAACATTTGTGTGCCAATCAGTCCACTCGCTATTTTCCTGTCAAAAGTAAATTCACTTTAAAGCATGACTTTTGTGGATAAAGGTGTCCATGATGGTCACATGTCAGGCTTTGGTGTGGGTTGTGTGGAGGGAAGATCATTGGCGGTGTCTCATCTTCTCTTTGCGGACGACACTTAGATTTTTTGTGGTGCTGATCTGGATCAGGTTCTATTTCTCCACATGATCCTCATTTGGTTTGAGGCGGTCTCTGGTCTAAAGATAAATTTCGGTAAATCAGAGTTGGTTCCTGTTGGTATGGTGCATAATTTGGACTTATTGTTGAATGTCCTTGGCTGTAAGCAAGGTACACTTCCAATGAAGTATTTGGGTCTTCCTTTGGGAGCTAAATTCAAGGATAAGGCAATATGGAACCCAACTCTGGAGAAGATAGAACGGAGATTAACAAGATGAAAACGTTTCTACTTATCCAAGGGAGGTAGAGTCACTTTAATTAAAAGCACTCTATCTAATTTACCCACTTATTTTCTATCTCTATTTCCTATTCCTACAGTTGTGGCTAACCAAATTGAGAAACTTCAAAGAAATTTCTTGTGAGGTGGCATTGGAGATGAACCAAAATTCCATTTGGTTAAATGGGCTACTGTTTGCAGTCCCATTGCTTCAAGGGCTTGGGGATAAGGAAGGTAAGACTTTTTAATGAAGCTTTGCTTGGGAAGTGGCTATGGAGATTTGGGATGGAGAGGGCTACCCTTTGGAGGCAAGTGATAGAGGTCAAATATGGCTGTGAATGGGGTGGCTGGTGTACTAGGCCTATTAATGGTCCATATGGTGTTGTCTTGTGGAAATATATTAGTCGGGGATAGCCTTCTTTTTCTCACCACATTCTATATGATATTGGGGATGGGTCTAGGGTGAAATTTTGGCAAGACCATTGGTGTGGTGAGACTTCTCTTGTAGTTAGCTATCCTGAATTGTTTAGAGTTTGCCGAGACAAGGAGGTTAGTGTGGCTGAGCTTATGAAGCTTGATAATGGAGTCCTTTTTTGGGATGTAAGTTTCTTTAGGGGTGTGCATGCTCGCGGATTAGAGGCACTAGCCAATTTCATGGATACCATTTATGGTGCTTCAGTGAAAGGGTTTGGTGAGGATAAGATGTGCTAGAAACTTGATAGAGAGAAGGGCTTTCTGGTTAAAGATTATTATAGTCTCTTAGTGGGCTATTGTTTTCCTTGGAAAAGTATTTGGAAACAGAAGATTCCTTCTCGAGTAGTTTTCTTCGTTTGGACTGCTGCTTTGGGGAAGTGCTTAACGATTGACAATTTACGAAAAATGAAGGTTTGGATATTGGATTGGTGCTAAATGTGCAAGTGTAATGGTGAATCGGTTGATCATCTTTTTCTTCATTGTCCGGTTGCAATGGATATGTGGGCTATGATGTTCGGATTGTTTGGAGTGAGCTGGGTTATGCTGCAATCTGTAGTGGGGCTTTTAGCATGTTGGCAAGACAGATTTGGTTGTCATCGAAATGGGTATATATGGTTGATTGTTCCCCATTGCTTATCGTGGTGTCTTTGGAGAGAGAGAAATAGTAAGTGCTTTGAAGATAAGGAGAGATCAATATCAGACTTGAAGCTATTTTTCTTTAGAACTTTAATGGATTGGTTGGCTGCATTGCAGAACCAATCATTTTTATTTTTTTTTGATAAGTAATAAAGAAGTATATTACAAAAACTACCTCATGAAAACAGAGGCAGAACAGATAGTACAGAGAGAGAAACCAATCATTTTTATCTTTTCTTGATTTCCTAGATTCTTGTAATCTTTGTTCTTGATTGTTTGACCCTTGTACACTCCCTGTGTACTAGGGTGCTCCCCCTTTTTTGATATCAATAAACTTATTACTTATCAAAAAACAAAATGTTAGATAGACAACAAAAGCATTTACACTGAATCATAGCCCCACAAATATTGGTAGGATAAATATGTCAACAACAACTACTGGAGATGAAGGACTACACCTGCAAATATGCCTGAATCTTAGCGCTGTTATTCCCCAGTTGAATAAGTTTGTTAGATATACGTGTCAAGTGGCCAATATTCCCTATTCTGGGTGGCAATCTACCCTCAGAAGGGACAGTTGGCTGCAGAAAAGAATCAAACAAAGATAGTGTCAAATACTTTTTACACATCTGGAACAAGATCTCCAGAATATTTAGATTTAAAAGAAGTAAAAGAAAAAACAAAAATCCTAAGGCCTGTACTGCCATGAAGACATTAATCATTTATAGATGACTGCACCACTACCTTGTTCAAATCAGCTGCCAATTTGTAATTATTTTCAGCTTCAAGAATTCTCCCAACAAGATTACATTCATGAAGAAGATGTTCAATAAGAGGAACATTCTTACTCTCCAAACATGACACTAGAATGCTCTCTATATGATGATGCAGAAAGTTATTGTATGGGTACCTTCACAAGCAAGGAAATAAATAAGAGTTGAGTCCTGCCACCCTTCATAAATAAAAATTTAAAATTTTAAAAAGAAATTAACTTACTCAAAGAACAAGTCTAAAATTCTTTGTACAGCTCCAAGGCGAATTAATTCCTTCTCAGCAGCTTCACTACCAACTGTCACTAAGACTGAGATGAACTCTACAATCTGAAAAAAAAAAAAAAAAAAAAAAAAAAAAAAAAAAAAAAAAAAAAAAAATTTCTATGCTCAGTGATTACCAGCTAAAATGCAAAAATCCCAAATCAGAATCTGTTAATATAATCAATACCATATTTGTACAGGTAATCTGTTAATATAATCAATACCATATGTGTACAGGTAATCTGTTAATAACAAAATTCAAAAAAATTAAGACAATCAAACATAAAAAACGGCCCATGATTATATAGGAAAGAAAACATACGAAATAGTCAGTACTCCTAACACACCAAAAAAGATGTTAAATACTCATATGAACAATACCTTTAAACGATGTTTTCCAAGAGGTGGCTGTAACTTTCCATAAGTAGTTAACAACTCATTCTCCGCAGATGAGACCTCCAAAAGCTTGAGTAAATCACCTGCAGGATAAATCTGATCAATACTTGATTGCTGATGGGTATTTTAACAAAATAAAATGCTCATAAGATTTCCAGGAGATTAATTCCCAAAGAGAAGGAATAAGGGAAGTAGGGGAAGTTAGTGTTAAATAATTAAAAAAGAAAAAGAAAAAAGACACCAACATATAAGAGGTACCCTTACCTAAGCTTTCCAGCATGCCTTCAACTGTCTCAGGATTAGCAGTTACAGGAGGTCCTTGAGTTATCTGGCGGTTGTATGTATGATGATATATTCCCAAGGTTAGCCTTTTAGGGTCTAACAAAGATATGCATACAGACAAAGAGTTAACCAGAACGGACTTTGGTCGTGCATCTTCTAAAGCATGACGAAATAATCTTCCTATAAAACTGCAACCAGAAAGACAAATTTAAATAAATAATGGAAAAGCCAGAGTAGAATTATACATATTTCCATGCAACATGAGAACAAAAGCAAACCCTACCTTGGGCTGGAGATTTTAGCAGCCAGCCCAGGTGGAGCAAATCGTGTAATAGCACAAAGTGTTTCTGCTGCATTAGCATGAACTTCAGGAGAGTCCTGTAAAAACCATGTCCCACAAACATTTCTTTAACATCAGTACAAAGTTCTTACAAAAATAAATCATACTCATCAAACAGATTATCCTATAAATGAGACAAGCAATACAGGAAAAAAGGCACAGTATATGCTGGCATGATACCAAATAACTATCTGACAAGAAGATTATCCTGCCTCAGTTCTTCATATTTGTGGGCAAAGATTGCAGTAACAGACCTTAAGAAACCAGATTTTGGTTCCTAAAAGGAAGTTTCATCAGCACTTTAGTGCAATGAAGGATCAGCAGGTAGTAGCAAACAAAATTTACAAAAAGAGGCATACCAAATTCAAGTGTCCATACATGAGCACATGGGTTTATAAACGTGTAACATCAAATTTCCATCAATTCATTCAAAACTCTTTTATCCTAGATAGACACACTCATGACATATTCATATCCTATATTGAATTTTCAGTACAGCATCTACATTCAATCAAAGAATATTTAAAATCCAAGTGATGTTGCAGTCACAGCATCACTGAATAGAAAATCTTGTCTTTGCAAATCAAACCTAAGAAATAGTATATAAAAGTTATAGATATTTCAAGTACTCAGAAATATCTAAACAATATATCTAACTATCATGATATTTCAATTACATCATTTATTATTATTTATTTTATAACTCCTTTGCAATAGCATGATGCAGCAACAAATGATCTCAAGTCTCCCCAGCCCCTTTGCACATACAACACCAACTCACCAAAATTGTGCTTACGTACATGTGGCTAACCTTACTAATTTGTTGAGGACCCATAGCCAACCCCAAAATTTGGGCTTGGCTTCTCTCTCTCTCTCTCTCTCCCCCCCCCCTCTCTCTCCTCTTCACATTCAAAGCACTAATTACAGTTTCCAAGACCATCTTTCTTGCAATCATGTTAGCTAAAGTCTAGAACTCTATTCCTTAATCATTTAAATCCCTTAATTCCCCAGACTGTAGCCACCAAATGTTCTATTAAATCATACTCAAAAACCCTTCTAATGAGCTACATTTTTCAAATTTTCAGCATTTTGATTTCTTAAAGAAACAACCCCTCTTGCTTTTGTTCCATATATTTTCTAACCTGTAATCAATCTACAAACCATGTGCACATTCTTCTAATTCCAAGCACTTAAACTAAAACATCTCAGATTGCTGAGCCTGATAATATAGACTTGTCAGCAAGTGGGGCATCAAAGTGGTTGGATCTATGTTAGATTTGCCAAGGTGATCACTGGGATGTGGCTGGCTTGTTGGTACGTCTTCCTCACCCATGGGCTAACAGGCGAACCCCATCCATCATGGGTAGGTAGCCATCACAAACCATAGCCCACCATATAAACACTCATAAGTTTATAGGCAGGTTATCTAACCCATCCAATTTCACTAAGTTTCCTACTTAAAAGACTATCAAATAATAAATAAACCTTGTTGCACCAAATCTCTTAAATAAGAAAAGAATGCTAAAGGGTATGGCATATGGGGATGATATGAAAGGAAAGGCTAAGACTGAGATGGATATGAGTGCTGGCAATGAGTGCTGGAAAATGGTTATAATCCTGAGGAACTTTGAGCTGTGATTGCAGATAGGTCTTTAAATTCAGGAAGGATAAAGGCTACTTTGTTTTTCAAAATGTCTAAGCTAGATATCAGAGTGCAAAGAAATAAAATGAGAACAAGAAATGGAACACAGAGTAACATGTATAAAGTAGTGCCAAGAGACTTGTAGCTCCACTGGTTGGCACCTCCTGATGTTTCCAATTGAGACATCTAGGGTTCAAACCCCCCCTCCCCCATTGTAACTATTGAATTACAAAAATAAAAAATAAAAAGAGATCAACCAAGCACTGAGACAGAACCATTCACATCTGTAGGTTCTTGGTATGCATATTACTTACTGAAGAACTAAACTTGTCCACTATCATCTCTAGCACATCTGTGTCTTCAATCCACTGCATTGCTTCCATATAGTTTGTATACATATGTTCATCAGCACCAATCAGACGTATTAAAACCTGTTGAGCAGGGAAATAGGTCTCAGAAACTACACTGCCAAATTGAGCAGAGTCAATCAAAAGTACACTAAAACTTTAACAGCTTCTTTTAATAGCTGATGGGGTCAAAAGTTCAAAATGCCAATCATTGTTTTAACTTTAAAAGATAAGAGGAGGTGAATTCAGTAATTCAGTTGCAAACTAAAAAAAATAAACTATGATAATGATGATGATGATGATAATTATGAAACATGTGCAAATATTAATTCTTATAATACAAACAATAAAAATCAAATATATAAACCACAAATAGTCAATAACGCCACAAGAATACACATGTACAGAGACTGCAGATAACATATATTTGCAACTGAAGATGAATAAACACTTATGCAAGGAGTTTAATATCAAAAGCAACAAATGGACGGTATCAACAACCAACCTCCATGATAGATGTAATTCCAATCAGCTCAACTAGCTTCTTGACAATATCCTGATTAGCCTGGATGAATGCACAAAAAGAACAATTCAACCCTTATCTTTTCTTTTCTTTTTTTGGATAGGTAAATAAAGGTGAATACCCAATACATAGGATGTGTACTTAAATAACACAAAAGAGTACAAAAGAAGAATATGAAAGAATAGAGAAAGAAAAGCTAGCTAATATACAAAAAATCCATGAAATCTAAGGATAATTACATCAAAGAAGAAGAAACATTACACTTACTTGAATATAACGCATAAAAGGAACTGTCTTACGCAACAACAGGCATATGACAACCTAGCATTAGGAAATTAGGGCACAAATGACCCAGGTAATATGTTATTGATAATTCCTTTGAAACAAAAAAGAAACTAAAGATATAACAGGGCTAAAATAGAATGCATCGTAGTAAAAGTTATATCTACAAAAAGACCATCCTACTGAAGTAGAAGATAAACTAGATTCTAAAAGTTCAACAAAGAACAACCTTGCTAAAATACCCAGCCAATAGTGTGCTATGGGGCTGTTCTGGCTCCAAAAAGGAAAACAACAAGTTCATCAACTGCCAACAACCAATGATCAAAAGAAATCAGTAACAGAAATAAGTTTTCAAAGAATAATAGAAGTATAGTTTCAAAGAAAAAGGGGCTTATATGATTAATGTTTCTCACCTCCTCATCCTCCACCAGTGTTTTGAGTATAATATCAACTTCACAAGTAAAAATCTCACAGGCAATAAAAGGAAACCTGTGAAAACAATAATTTGACAAAATCAATCACAGGATTCATCCAGGTAAAGAAGAGCATCTGGGAAACAAAAGCACCCTACTTGAAAGTTCGCCTCTTTTCAGCATCCTCAAGAGCTTCTTCCACGATAAATCGTATGAGCTGTTCAACTTGAGCTCTTTCTCGCAAACTGTGGAAAACACAGTACAAGAATATCAAATAAAGCCAAAAAAAAGGATGAAAACAAAATTCAGTTGATAAAGTAATTTAACATCTGACCATCATTAACACTATTCTACTAAAAAATTGAGTAAAATTTTTCTTTATTTATTTTTTATTGGTAAGTTACATATGTAATAGCTTGATCTTGAACCCACAACCTCACCATCCATCTTTCTCTTACAAGGGAAATATGTGCCACTAGAGCAAGTGCTCATTGAACTGTGAAAATTAACCGACAGTGTCATTACATAAGTTGTTGTTGGATGGCTGTGCCATTACATAAGCTTTGTTGTCATTAACATGCCATAATTGTCAGTTTAGAAGGCATTCGGAAAAAAATAAGCTATTTGTTAAAAAAAATCTAATCATGTAATGGCACAGCCATCCAATAACCTTAACTGACATTTTTTTTTTTTTTTTGATAATTCAATAGTTACAATGGGGGAGAGGAGATTTTAACCATAGACGGCTCTACTAAAAACACTAGGAGATGTCAGTTAAGTTACAAGGCTCTTTGCCTTAATTGAAAATTTTGACCATGGCAACATTGTTACAAAAGGTATAATCATGTCCCTCACACAAAGGAAATTATTATCACAATTAATTTAACAAATAATTGGATCCTTAATTGGTTTAAAATCAGAATATTTTATTCAAACACATACTTAGAAAACCATAATCTTCATCCACTTGACAAGATATGAATTCAAACCATGAGAGTCTACAATTTCAACTACTTTTACCATATGAATTCAAACCATCTCCTTCTTCACTGTCATGTAGCGCATTCTTTATGGGTTAGGCTTTCGGTATTCAGTGGGTCCAGCCAGGCTCTATGGCGGAAGTATTATTTTGTTGGAGTCATTGGCTTGGTAAACATAATTCAGATATTTGGAATTTGATTCCAAGTTGTTTGATGTGGACTATTTGGATGGAACGGAATCATCGTTACTTTGAAGATTCTGAGAAGTCTTTGGTTGAGTTAAAAGGCTTGTGTCAACGTAGCCTTTTTAATTGGTCTCAGTTCTGGGAATTTACAGATTGTTCTTCTCTTTTACAGTTTTTCTCTTCTCTTAGTTTATTTTCCTGATTGTTTTTCTTTTTGTTTTCTGTTTTGTGCTTTGCTGTTGTTCATCCTCATGAACACATTGTATGTTTCTTTTTTATGATTTCATCAATAATAGTACTCATATTACCTATCAAAAAAAATTTTTGATCACTTAAAAAACAAACAGCTCCCAAAATGCATAAATAAATGGCATTACTTGTATGAATGTATTTTATAGTCACTTATCAAAAAAAAAAATTGTTTTGAATATTGTCACTTTTTTTATAATCTTTTTATTAAAACAGGTGGCAAAAGGGCAATTTATTACACTATAAAATTTTAACCCTTCATTATTTATAGTCAAATTATCAAAGCATAATGTCACATCATACAAAATCCTGTTAAAAGCCTTTCACCAGAAAACATAGTACGGACATCAATCACTCATTGACAGACAGTACATCTTGACACTAAAAGATATGGGAAAAATGTGAAAATGAAGAGAGCATTACAAATTGATAAGGCGGCCATTAAGAGCTTTGCATTCTTGAATAATTTCGTCCTCATCAAGAAGTTCCTCCAATGTAAAATTTTCCTTATCCAATATAGTCTCCACCTGCAATGAGCATATATCGAAAACAAAGACAATGGAAGAATAAGAATCACATTTGGAATAAACATTCACAAAGAATATATGTTACCATCCAAATTACCAACAACCAAGTAAGGTAAGAAAGGACGGGTGAAATTCCTCAACAGAAAACTAGCAACAAGCAAAGGTTATTTCAGCAAATCAATCCAGCCCTCTTACAAGAGGCATGGCAAATGATAACCTTATTAGTCCACTCCTAGGTTCGGACAAAAGTTGAGATCACAAAATTGCCAACCCTACTAGTGTGCTCTCAGGTTTACTCATAAAATGAAACTCCATTCTCCTAAGCTTTATTATAAGCAGTTAATTTCTGCTTATAATGCATTAAATAAGCACAAAAAAGGTGCAACCTTAGTACACAGGAAGTATACAATAGAAACACCAAAAAAAACTATCCTCTAAAATTTGATGAGTCTATGACTTCCAATATATATTATATAAAAAATAAATAAATAAAATAAAATAAAAACACAAACAAACTAGTCTTTATCCATACATATGGTGACTGTAGGAAATGAAGCCTCAACTCCATAAATTTAGGTTAATAAAGACCAATATTGCACAGCCAAGTACCAATAACTCAATTACATAGCTTTCAAATTAAAGAGGCTATTCCAACATATGCTCTTCAGATTCTCATCGTTTAAAAAATACAATGTTACATCAGTATGAAGGAGAATGCTTATATAAAATCAGCACGATGGGTCAACTGGAATCCAGATTCCAGCATGTGAAAGGATTATATCCACTGTAGCTATATGACACCACTCTAGACACATCATCCACCCTGCTTCAAGGTAAAATCCTACTCAGTTTCCCCTTCAATAAGAATGATTATTCTAACACATTGAAAATAATCGCTATTAGGTCTCTTCCTCTCTAATAAAGTTTTAACACCTCCACTCGTGTTAGAGCATAGGGCTAAAAAAAATTGCAATCCAAACATTCCCATCCTACTTAACCAAAGGTCCCTACATTCCAATGTTTTGATATCATCAACTAAGACTATATTGGTGTAAATGTTTTGATAATAAGACCATATCAGTGTAAAATACGTGCGTCAAAAAACATCATCCTAAACATCCTGTGTAGTGGGATTGCACTTTTATTTTAATGAATTTATTTACCTATCAATATATACATTGATAGATAAGAATAATTCAATTAAAAAGAGACTACTTCATGAGTAACATGAATAAACCTAAAGAATTACAAAGAAAATAATGTACAAAAGGGCAGCGATTGCAGAAATGTCGCAATAGAGTCGAACTGCAAAAGCAAATACAGGGAACTTTTAAATAAATAAGTAACAAATACAAGAAACATTTTGATAAGTAACATTTTGGTTGGATACTTGTGTGATGATGGACTTCTAAAAAATCTATGTTTTTTTTTTGAATTTTTATTGGTTATATTCATTATTATGATTATAAGCACAATCCATAATTCTCATTATTTGTTTAAGTGTTCCACACTAAGAAGCGTACTTACTTCAGAGTACCAATCATTACCAAATCTAATAAGTAACCAGCACACATGTGCAGGTAACAATAAAAATATATATTTAAATATGTACCTGTAAATAACAAAGCGTAATTTTATCAAAATAAGGATACTGCTCATATTACAGATGAAATTATGCATGGATATGTTTAGTGGTCAATTTTTAAGTCTTTAAAGGCGGAAAAAAAAAGTTTTAAGTATCAAATACAGAAATGCATATACAGTGAAAATACACATTTCAAAACCTACCAGTAAGTAGAAATAATAACTTAATCAGGATATGGTGATATAACTTGACTATGACTGGGATACTGTGCGGATATGTCAGCAAAAAGTTTTGAATCTTCTAGAGAGAGAGAGAGGTCTGTAAGTATCCTGTACATATATGCAAGGAACGATGGAAATACATATTTGGATCCATAGCTGTAAATAATTTTTTTTTTTTTTTAAATATTCATAGGATATGGTAGGTAGGATACAGATTGAATATGATTGGGAAATGGCATTTTTTTTTTTTTTTTTTGATAACTAGTGT